>NC_057415.1:20617157-20783241 GCF_019320065.1 Cervus canadensis
TTGGGTTCACGTTTATACAACCTTTCTGTATTTCCTGTCTAGAGAAGATCCTTTAGCATTTGTTGAAGAGCTGGTTTGGTGGTGCTGAATTCTCTCAGCTTTTGCTTATCTGTAAAGCTTTTGAATTCTCCTTCATATTTGAATGAGATCCTTGCTGGATACAGTAATCTAGGTTGTAGGTTATTCTCTTTCATTACTTTCAGTACGTCCTGCCATTCCCTTATGGCCTGGAGGGTTTCTATTGATAGATCAGCTGTTATCCTTATGGGGATCCCTTTGTGTGTTATTTGTTGTTTCTCCCTTGCTGCTTTTAATGATTTGTTCTTTGTGTTTGATTTTGTTAATTTTGATTATATGTGTCCTTGGGGTGTTTTCGGCCTTGATTTATCCTGTTGTGGGACTCTCTGGGTTTCTTTGGACTTGGGTGGCTTTTCCCTTCCCGCATTTTTAGGAGTGTTTCAGCTATTATCTCGCTCGAGTAATTTCTCATGGTCCTTTCTTTTTTGTCTTCTTCTTCTGGACTCCATATGATTGAATGGTTGGGGGCGTTTACAGTGTCCCAGAGGTCCCTGATGTTGTCCTCATTTCTTTTGATCCTTTTTTCTTTTTTCCTCTCTGCTTCATTTATTTCCACCATTTTATCTTCTACCTCACTTATCCTATCTTCTGCCTCCGTTATTCTACTCTTGGTTCCCTCCAAAGTGTTTTTGATCTCATTCATTGCATTATTCATTTTTAATTGACTCTTTTTTATTTCTTCTAGGTCTTTATTAAACAGTTCTTGAATCTTTTCAATCTTTGTTTCCAGGCTGTTTATTTGTAACTCCATTTTGTTTTCAAGATTTTGGATCATTTTTATTATCATTATTCTAAATTCTTTTTCAGGTAGATTCCCTATCTCCTCCTCTTTTGTTTGACTTGGTGGGCATTTTTCATGTTCCTTTACCTGTTGGGTATTTCTCTGCCTTTTCATCTTGTTTAGATTGCTGTATCTGGAGTGGGCTTTCTGTATTCTGGAGGTCTGTGGTTCCTTTTTGTTGTGGAGGATTAACCCAGTGGGTGGGGTTAGACGATTGGCTTGTCAAGGTTTCCCGGTTAGGGAAGCGTGCGTCAGTGTTCTGGTGCGTGGAACTTGATTTCTTCTCTTTGGAGAGCAATGGAGTGCCCAGTAATGAGTTTTGAGATGGGTCTATGTGTTAGGTGTGACCTTGGGCAGCCTGTATGTTGACGTTCAGGGCTATGTTCCTGCGTTGCTGGAGAATTTGCGTGGTATGTCTTGCTCTAAAACTTATTGGCTCTTGGGTGGTGGTTGGTTTCAGTGTAGGTATGAAGGCTTTTGGACAGTCACTTATTACTTAAAGTTCCGTGTAGTCAGGAGTTTTCTGGTGTTCTCAGGTTTTGGGCTTAAGTCTCCTGCCTCTGGATTTCAGTTTTATTCTTCCTGTAGCCTCAGGACTTCTCCAACTATACAGCCCTCCTTTCGAAGACAATGGGCTGCTTTTCTGGGCGCCTGATGACCTCAGCTAGTGATCAGAAGTTGTTTCGCGAAGTTTGCTCTGTGTTCAGTTATTCTTTTGATGAATTTGTAGGAGAGAAAGTGGTCTCCCCGTCCTACTCCTCCGCCATCTTGGCTCCTCCCCCCATGTCCATTTCTAACTGTTGCTTCCTGACCTGCACATAGGTTTCTCAAGAGGCAGGTCAGGTGGTCTGGTATTCCCATCTCTTTCAGAATTTTCCACATTTTATTGTGATCTACACAGTCAAAAGCTTTGGCATAGTCAATAAAGCAGAAATAGATGTTTTTCTGGAACTCTCTTGATTTTTTGATGATCCAGCAGATGTTGGCAATTTGATCTCTGGTTCCTCTGCCTTTTCTAAAACTAGCTAGAACATCTGGAAGTTCATAGTTCACATATTGCTGAAGCCAGGCTTGGAGAATTTTGAGCATTACTTTACTAGTGTGTGAGATGAGTGCAATTGTGCATAGCTTGAGCATTCTTTGGTGTTGCCTTTCTTTGGGATTGGAATGAAAACTGACCTTTTCCAGTCCTGTGGCCACTGCTAAGTTTTCCAGATTTGCTGGCATATTGAGTGCAGCACTTTCAACAGCATCATCTTTCAGGATTTGAAATAGCTCAACTGGAATTCCATCACCTCCACTAGCTTTGTTCGTAGTGATGCTTTCTAAGGCCCACTTGACTTCACATTCCAGGATGTCTGGCTCTAGGTGAGTGATCACACTGTTGTGATTATCCCAAGGAATCTACAAAGGAAAACAAAACCTGTTAGAATTAATAAGTGAATACAAGCACTCTCACTGGATACAAGATCAACACACTAAAATCATTTGAATTCTATTGATGAAAGAACATTTATATTTTAAGGCCAGACGTGTAAAACTAAACATAAAGGTCTCTGTGTATATGTTTGGACCTCCTCCCTTTCTCCCTAATGTGCAGTATGCATCTTCACTACATATTAATCAGACCTCCTCAAAGGTGGGAGTGCCTACTTGACTGTAAATATCAATCTTTTTCTTTCTTCTGACACTAGCAGAGTAACTTCTTTAAAATATAGTGTTCATTTCCAACTCTTTAGGGGGCATGGTGACCAGCTGATCTCTTTGTACATGCTTACTTGGACTATGTAACCTTGAACTTTATGTAAAATATCAGTATGTCATTTTGATGTGTGATCCTTTGTATCAAAAATGTAAGGGACTGTGTCTTTGGCTTCTAACAGCTGAAACAATTCCAGAAGCTTTTTGAGAATCTGCTTCCTGGGTTGTAACCCTCAGGTTGGCTCAAATAAAATTCCTTTTTCAATTCTTAACCTGATAGTTAATTGAATTTTTGCTGACACTATAAATTAACAATAAACATATGAAAACTGAGATTGAAAACACAACACTGTTTACAATTACCTCGAAATTAAAGAACTACTTAGGGACACATATAACAAAACACACCCATATGCTGATTATGAGAAAATACTAGTGAAATAAATCAAGCATCTAAATAAATGGAGAAACATGCTCTGTTAATGGATTGGGGACTCAGTATAGTAAAGATGTCATGTCAGTTCTTTCCAAATTGACCTAACTTTTAATGCAAACCTATTGAAATCCCAGCAATGACTTTTACTGACATAGATACTCTTACTCTAGAATTTATAAAGAAAAGTACAGGTTCTTGAATAGCTAATTTTTTTTTTTTTTAAATGAAGAATGAAGTAGGAGTACCTCCTCCAAAGAGGATACACAGATGGCAAATAGCATATAACAAGATGTTCAATATTATTAGCCATCAGGGAAATGCAAACAAATTACAGTGAGATATCACCATACATCTATAAGAATGGCTAAAATAAAAGTAATAAAAATGACAGTTTCTGGCAAAGATGCAAAGCAACTCATGCAAAGATGCAACTCATGTTGCTGGTGGGGATACATACAGCTACTCCAGATAATAGCTTGACATTTTCTTGTAAAATTAAACATGTGACTACCATATAACTTTGCAATTGTGCTCTTGGGCATTATCTTAGAAAAATAGACCTACACTCACACAAAAATCTGTACACAAATATTTATAGTAGTTTTATTCGTAATGCTCAGAAACTGGAAACAGGTCAAATGTCATTCAATGGGTGAATGGTTAAACAAGGTGTCATAGATGTATACAATGGAACACTATACAGAATTCAAAATTAATGAATTATCAATAAATGCAGCAATTTGGGTGAATCTTCAGGAAATACGGTGAGTAAAAAAGCCATTTCAATAAGATTATATAATGTATGAGTCTACTAATATAAAAAAATTTTAAAGGACAATATTTAGAAGTTTAGCACAGATTAGTGGTTGCCAGGGTCACAGATTTGGTTGTGGTTGGCTAAAAAAGGATTTGGGCTTCCTGGGTGGTGCCAGTTGCAAAGAACCCACCTGCCACTGCTGGAGACATAAGCTCAGGTGTTGTTTCCCTTCTTGGAGAAGGCAATGGCAACCCACTTCAGCACTCTTGCCTGGAAGATCCCATGGACGGAGGAGCCTGGTAGGCTGCAGTACATGGGGTTGCTAAGTCGGACACGACTAAAGCAATTTAGCAGCAGCGGCGGCTTCCCTTGTCGCTTAGTCTATAAAGAATCTGCCTACAGTGCAGGAGGCTGGGGTTTGATTCTTGGATCGGGAAGATCCCCTGAGGAAGGGCATGGCAACCCACTCTAGTATTCTTGCCTGGAGAATCCCATGGACTGAGGAGCCTGGCAGGTAACAGTCCATAGGGTCGAAATAAGTCAGACATGACTGAAGCAACTTAGCACGCAGGCACTGCTACAAAAGGATAGCATACTAGATCCTTCTGGTGATGCAAATATTTTGTAACTTGACTATAGTGTTAATATCTTGATTGTAATACTGTGCTATAATTTTGTGAGATATTATTTGTGTAAACAATAGTATGGGAAAGATTAGAGATCTCTTCAAGAAAATTAGAGATACCAAGGGAAATTTTCATGCAAAGGTGAGCATAATAAAGGACAGAAATGGTATGGACATAATAGAAGCAGAAGATATTAAGGAGAGGTGGCAAGAATACACAGAACTATACACAAAAGATCTCATGACCCAGATAACCACAAAGGTGTGATCACTCAGCTAGAGTCAGACATTCTGGAATGCGAAGTCAAGTGGGCCTTAGGAAGCATCACTACAAACAAAGCTAGTGGAGGTGAAGGAATTCTAGTTGAGCTATTTCAAATCCTGAAAGACGATGCTGTGAAAGTGCTGCACTCAATATACCAGCAAATCTGGAAAATTCAGCAGTGGCCACAGGACTGGAAAAAGTCAGTTTTCATTCCAACCCCAAAGAAAGGCAATGCCAAAGAATGTTGAAACTACTGCATAATTCAACTCATCTCACATACTAGTAAAGTAATGCTCAAAATTCTCCAAGCCAGGCTTCAACAGTACATGAACCATGAACTTCCAGATGTTCAAGATGGATTTAGAAAAAGTAGGGGAACCAGAAATCAAACTGCCAACATTCATTGGATCATCGGAAAAACAAGAGAGTTCCAGAAAAACATCTACTTTTGCACTATTGACTATGCCAAAGCCTTTGACTGTGTGGATCACAACAAACTGTGGAAAATTCCTAAAGAGATAGGAATATCAGACCAGCTCACCAGCCTCCTGAGAAATCTGTATGCAGCTCAAGAATCAACAGTTAGAACTGGACATGGAACATCAGACTGCTTCCAGTTCGGGAAAGGAGTACGTCAAGGCTGTATATTTTCACCCTGCTTATTTAACTTATATACAGAGTACATCATGTGAAACGCTGAGCTGGATGAAGCACAAGCTGGAAACAAGATTGCTGGGAGAAATATCAATAACGTCAGATATGCAGATGACACCATCCTTGCGGCAGAACATGAAGAAGAACTAAAGAATCTCTTGATGAAACTGAAAAAGGAGAATGAAACGTTGGCTTAAAACTCAACATTCAGAAAACTAAGATCATGGCATATGGTCCCATCACATCATGGCAAATAGATGGGGAAACAATGGAAACAATGAGAGACTTTATTTTTGGGGGCTCCAAAATCACTGTAGATGGTGACTATAGTCATGAAATTAAAAGATTCTTGCCCCTTGGAAGAAAAGCTGTGACCATCTTAGACAGCATATTAAAAAGCAGAGACATTATTTTGCCAACAAATGTCCAACTAGTCAAAGCTATGGTTTTTCCAGTAGTCATGTATGGATGTGAGAGTTGGACTATAAAGAAAACTGAGCACGTAAGAATTGATGATTTTGAACTGTGGTGTTGGAGAAGACTTTCGATAGTCCCTTGGACTGCAAGGAGATCCAACCAGTCCATCCTAAAGGACGTCAGTCCTGAATATTCATTGGAAGGACTGATGCTAAAGCTGAAACTCCAATACTTTGGCCACCTGATACGAAGAAACGACTCATTAGAAAAGACCATGATGCTGGGAAAGATTGAAGGTGGGTGGAGAAAGGGATGACAGAGGTTGAGATGGTTGGATGGCATCACCAATGTGATGGACATGACTATGAGTAGACTCTGGGAGCTGGTGATGGCCAGGAAAGCCTGGCGTGCTGCAATCCATGGGGTCGCAACGAGTCGGACATGACTGAGAGACTGAATTGAACTAATTCGTATAAACTGGCTAGCAATACACAGGACTTCTTTATAATAATTTTTTTCAAATCCATGCAAATTTATGCTTATTAAAAATAAAAAAGTTTAATTAAAAAAGGATACTTGAAGTAAACAAACACCAACATCTTTCATGGGGACTTTGTTTCTTTCCATGATCCAAGTCATTAGTAAGAAGGAACTTGAGTTGACCCCTCAGTAGACTGCTATGTATTCCTGGAAATTGCTGGGATGCTAACTCATCCTTGGATTATCTAGGATGCACGATTTTAAGTCTCAAAGTTTCCTTCTGTGAGCATTTTTTGAGGAAAGAGAAGGAAAACTTTCTGAGTATATTGGGAGGTGAGATAAGGATATGAAAATGTGTTTAGTAATGCCTCCTTGACTGCAAGTTCTAACTCTGATAAGCTACAAAATGGGATTACGGGATATACTAAAATAAGATGATTATCTTTACATTTCTGGTATAATATTTTAATACTTCCATAAAGTATAAATAAAAAAGATTTACTTTTTTACTTTAAAAATAATTTAAAAGAGATTCTGTGATTTGGCCTAACAAAAACAGTTACAAATGAGGAATAAAGATGTATTTTTTTTTTAAACTTAATCTGGCAGATGAAATGAAGAAGGATGGGATTTCTCATTTTCTCACTTATCTCCTTTCCTTTCACTCCTACTTCTTCTTCTACATAGATATTCATAGACATTTAGCAAAAAACAAATACACATTTGAGGCTTCCTTCCTAATTCAAGTAAGGCCATTTGTACTAAGGTGTGGATGTATTCAAATTGAAATTTGTTCTTACTTTCATGAGTCAGGGAAATATAGCTCTATGTGGTTGCTTAATACAATAAATCTTATTTTGTTGAAAGCAAAGGGGTTATAGACAGGTAAATTCAAATAGGCAAACTTTTCTTCTGCTCATTTAATCAACCCCTTCTTCTGCATCCATTCCCTGCCAACAGCTGCTCTGAAATCTCTTCTACAGTTTTGCCTTTTTTGAATGCTATATAAATGAAATCCTATAGGATGTAGCCTTGGTATAATTAATTTGAGGTTCATCTATGATGTGTGTATCAGTAGTTTGTTCTCTTTAATTCTAGGTAGCATTACTTGAAGGGCTTCCCCGGTAGCTCAGCTGGTAAAGAATCTGCCTGCAATGTGGGAGGCCTGGGTTCAATCCCTGGATTGGGAAGATGCCCTGGAGGAAGGCATGGCAACCCATTCCAGTATTCTTGCCTGGTGAATCCCCATGGACAGAGGAGCCTGGTGGGCTACAGTCCACGGGGACATGCCTGAGTGACTAAGCAGAGCATGACACAGCACACCATTACTTAGAATGAATTTACAGCAGTTATTCTCCAGTTAAAAGACATTTCCAACACTTCTGGCTTTTGGTAAGATAAAGACAGCCACTATAAAAACTTGCATATAGATTTTAAGTAAACTCAGATTTCATTTCTCTTGGGAAAATACTTAGAAAAGTATTTTAAAACCTTAGGTCATATGGTATGTGCTTATAAGAAATTGGCAAACTGTTTTCCAAAGTGGTGGTATCATTTTACATTCACACTGGCAATAAATGAGGGTTACAGTTGCCCTGCCTACTCTGTCAATGTGCAGAACTTGGTAGTCAGGATTGTTATTCTCAAAAGTACTTTATCTTATTTTTTTTAGTGTCTATCTTGTTATTTTTTGACATCCATAACTCTTATGAAGTGTGTATTCAGATCTTTTGTACCATTCATAGTTGGATTGTTTGTTTTTGTATTATTAAATTTGAGTTAATTATTTATGCATTCTGGGTATAAATCCTTTACTAGACATCTGTTTTTGGAAATACTTTAGCTCAGTCCATGGCTTTTTTTATACTCAGCAATGTCTTTCAATAAAAAAAGATTTAAATTTTAGCTAAGCCCCCTTAATTTTTCTTATTGTTTAAGGGAATGAATTTGATCGCCAGTCTATGGTGTATGTAAAGAATGTTAAAAACACATGTATTAATAATGAAGATGTATACAACAGTGCCAGGTGCATTTTATGTTGAGAACAGTGTTTCCCAGGCCAGGGGGCCAGTGAAGGACCTGCCTGGGATGCAATTCCCCGAGATGTCTAGACATTATCCAAATGGAACCTAAAGGGAGTGGTGGGAAATGATATTTGTTTCAACAAAGAAAGAAGATATCAAAAGTCACTAAAATGAGACTAACTAAAGAGTTATTTTTCTTATATTTAATTGTTCTACAGTGTTAGAGGGAGGAGAATTGAATCAATTTGGTCACAACTTAAACTAAGTTAGATATGTTGTTGCTAAGGTACCCAATCACCTAGTGTTAGCTTGGCTTTGGGGTGGGGCAAGTTTGCTAATTTTAGCCTAGGACTTCCCTACATACTTGATCCTGAGAGAGAATCTCTCTCCACAACTGCACCTGTGGTGAACTGCCATAACGCTGGTTTGGAATGCATTCAGCTCGTTCTCCATCTTTGGGGGACAAAGGTGGTGAGCTTTGACAGTAATCCTATTCTTTTGTGGGTAAGCAGTAATCAAATTGCTGGGGGCCTAGGATGGCTTTCTACCTCTCTCCCAGGAGCAGAGGTTTGTTACTTTCTTTCTCAATTTGCAATAAGTCTTCTGTTAAGCCTTGAAGGTAACCAGTTTCCCCACCTATTGAACAGCAACTTGTTTCAGAGGAGGGAACAATATAAGTGGTAATTTTGTCGTTCGTAACAACCAGGATTTTTCTTGTTATGGTAGTATGGAATGACCTACTTTTCATCATTCTATATTTCATTTTTTATGTTATGTATTTCTGGTCTAATCATTATCATTTTCCTATTTCTGCTAAATTTGGCCTGAGTTTTTTTTTCTAGTCCTTTTAGGTGTAAAGTTAGTTGTATATTAAAAATCTTTCTATTTTATCAATATATATTCTTAAAATTTTCCTCTTATTTACTTATTTATCTAAATTTAAATATTTATTTATTTAGTCAGTTAGTTGCCATTTCAAATCCTGAAAGATGATGCTGTGAAGGTGCTGCACTCAATATGCCAGCAAATCTGGAAAACTCAGCAGTGGCCACAGGACTGGAAAAGGTCAGTTTTCATTCCAACCCCAAAGAAAGGCAATGCCAAAGAATGTTCAAACTATGCACAATTGAACTCATCTCACACACTAGTAAAGTAATGGTCAAAATTCCCCAAGCCAGGCTTCAACAGTACGTGAAATGTGAACTTGCAGATGTTCAGCATGGATTTAGAAAAGGCAGTTCAGTTCAGTTCAGTTGATCAGTCATGTGCAGCTCTTTCTGACCCCATGAACCGCAGCACGCCAGGCCTCCCTGTCCATCACCAACTGCCAGAGTCTATCCAAACCCATGTCCATTGAGTCGGTTGCCATCCAACCATTTCTTCCTCTGTCTTCCCCTTCTCCTCCTGCCCTCAATCTTTCCCAGCATCAGGGTCATTTCTAAATAGTCAGCTCTTCACATCAGATGGCCAAATATTGGAGTTTCAGCTTCAACATCAGTCCTTCCAATGAACACCCAGGAATGATCTTTGGGATGGACTGGTTGGATCTCCAAGACTCTCAAGAGTCTTCTCCAACACCACAGTTCAAGATCATCAATTCTTTGGCACTCAGCTTTCTTTCTTTTTTTCCCCAGCTTTCTTTATACTCCAACTCTCACATCCATACATGACTCCTGGAAAAACCATAGCCTTGACTAGACAGACCTTTGTTGACAAAGTAAAGTCTCTGCTTTTTAATATGCTGTCTAAGTTGGTCATAACTTTCCTTCCAAGCAGTAAGGATCTGCTAATTTCATGGCTGCAATCACCATCTGCAGTCATTTTGGAGCCCCAAAAAATAAAGTCAGCCACTGTTTCCACTCTTTCCCCATCTATTTGCCATGAGTTATGTGACCAATGCCATGATCTTAGTTTCTGAATGTTGAGCTTTAAACAACTTTTTCACTCTCCTCTTTCACTTTCATCAAAAGGCTCTTTAGTTTTTCTTCACTTTCTGCTATAAGGGTGGTGTCATCTGTATATCTGAGGTTATTGATAATTCTCCTGGCAATCTTGACTCCAGCTTGTGCTTCCCCCAACCCAGCATTTCTCATGAAGTTTTCTGCAGATAAGTTAAATAAGCAGGGTGACCATATACAGCCTTGACATACTCCTTTTCCTTTTTGGAACCAGTCTGCTGTTCCATGTCCAGTTCTAACTGTTCCTTCCTGACCTGCATATGGGTTTCTCAAGAGGCAGGTCGGATGGTCTGATATGCCCATCTCTTTCAGAATTTTCCACAGTTTATTGTGATCTACACAGCCAGAGGCTTTGGCATAGTCAATAAAACAGAAATAGATGTTTTTCTGGAACTCTCTTGCTTTTTCAATGATCCAGTGGATGTTGACAATTTGATCTCTGGTTCCTCTGTCTTTTCTAAAACCAGCTTGAACATCTGGAAGTTCATGGTTCATGTATTGCTGAGGCTGGCTTGGAGAATTTTGAACATCACTTTACTAGTGTGTGAGATGAGTGCAATTGTACAATAGTTTGAGCATTCTTTGGTATTGCCTTACTTTGAGATTGGACTGAAAACTGACATTTTCCAGTCCTGTGGCTACTGCTGAGCTTTCCAAATTTGCTGACATATTGAGTTCAGCACTTTCACAGCATCATCTTTTAGGATTTGAAATAGCTCACCTGGAATTCCATCACCTCCACTAACTTTGTTCGCAGTGATGCTTCCTAAGGCCCACTTGACTTCACATTCCAGGATGTCTGGCTCTAGGTGAGTGTGAGTGATCTCACGATGGTGATTATCTGGGTCGTGAAGATCTTTTTTATACAGTTCTTCTGTGTATTCTTACCACTTCTTCTTAATATCTTCTGCTTCTGTTAGGTCCATACCATTTCTGTCCTTTATAAAGCCCATCTTTGCATGAAATATTCCCTTGGTAGCTCTAATTTTCTTGAAGTGAAATCTAGTCTTTCCATTGTATTGTTTTCCTCTATTTCTTTGCATTGATCACTAAGGAAGGCTTTCTTATCTCTCTTTGCTATTCTTTGGAACTCTGCATTAAAATGGACATATCTTTCCTTTTCTCTTCTTTTCACAGCTATTTGTAAGGCCTCCTCAGGCAACCGTTTTTCCTTTTTGCAATTCTTTTTCTTGGGGATGGTTTTGATTTCTGTCTCCTGTACAGTGTCACAAACTTCCATCCATAGTTCATCTGGCTCTCTGTCTATCAGATCTAGTCCCTCAAATCTGTTTCTCACTTCCACTGTATAGTCATAAGGGATTTGACTTAGGTCATACCTGAATGGTCTAGTGGTTTTCCTCACTTTCTTCAATTTAAGTCTGAATTTGGCAGTAAGAGGTTCATTATCTGAGACAGTCCGCTCCCAGTCTTGTTTTTGCTGACTGTATAGAGCTTCTACATCTTTGGCTGCAAAGAATATAGTCAGTCTGATTTCAATGTTGACCATCTGATGATGTCCATGTGTAGAGTCTTCTCTTGTGTTGTTGGAAGAGGGTGTTTTCTATGACCTGTGCATTCTCTTGGCAAAACTCTATTAACCTTTGCCCTGCTTCATTCTGTACTCCAAGGCCAAATTTGCCTGTTACTCCAGGTGTTTCTTGACTTCCTACTTTTGCATTCCAGTCCCCTATAATGAAAAGGACATCTTTTTTGAGTGTTACATCTAAAAGGTCTTGTAGGTGTTCATAAAATTGTTCAATGTCAGCTTCTTCAGCATTACTGGTCGGGGCATAGACTTGGATTACCATGATATTAAGTGGTTTGTCTTGCAAACAAACAGAGACCATTCTGTCGTTTTTGAGATTGCATCCAAGTACTGCATTTCAGACTCTTTTGTTGACTGTGATGGCTACTCGATTTCTTCTAAGGAATTCCTGCCCACAGTAGTAGATATAATGGTCATCTGAGTTAAATTCACCCATTCCAGTCCATCTTAGTTTGCTGATTCCTAGAATGTTGGTGCTCACTCTTGTCATCTCCTGTTTGATCATTTCCAATTTGCCTTGATTCATAGGTCTAACTTTCCAGGTTCCTATGCAATATTTCTCTTACAGCATTGGACCATGCTTCTATCACCAGTCCCATCCACAGCTGGGTGTTGTTTTTGCTATAACTCCATCCCTTCATTCTTTCAGGAGTTATTTCTCAGAAAAAGCAGAGGAACCAGAAATCAAATTTCCAACATCCGTTGGTCATTGAAAAAACAAGAGAGTTCCAGAAAAACATCTACTTTTGCACTGTTGACTTGCCAGAGCCTTTGACTGTGTCTCTCACAACAAACCATGGAAAATTCTTAAAGAGATGGGAATATCAGACCAGCTGACTTGCCTCTTGAGAAATCTGTACGCAGCTCAAGAAGCAACAGTTAGAATTGGACATGGAACAACGACCGGTTCCAAATCAGAAAAGGAGTATGTCAAGGCCGTATATTGTCACCCTGTTTATTTAACTTATATCAGAGTACATCATGCAAAATGCCAGGCTGGATGAGGCACAAGCTAGAATCAAGATTGCCAGGAGAATTATCAATAACCTCAGATATGCAAATGACACCACCCGTATGGCAGAGAGTGAATAAGAAATAAAGAGCCTATTGATGAAAGTGAAAGAGGAGAGTGAAAACTTTGGCTTAAAACTCAGCATTCAGACAACTAAGATCATGGCATCCAGTCCCATCACTTCATGGTAAATAGATTGGGAAACAGTGGAAGCACTGAGAAACTTTATTTTGGGGGCTCCAAAATACTGCAGATGGTGACTGCAGCCATGACAGTAAAAGATGCTTGCTCCTTGGAAGAAAAGCTATGACCAACCTAGACAGCATACAAAAAAGCAGAGACATTACTTTGCCAACAAAGGTCTGTCTAGTCAAGGCTATGGTTTTTCCAGTAGTCACATATGGATGTGAGAGTTGGACTATAAAGAAAACTGAGCATGTAAGAATTGATGCTTTTGAACTGTGGTGTTGGAGAAGACTCTTGAGAGTCCCTTGGACTGCATGGAGTTCCAACCAGTCCATCGTAAAGGAAATCAGTCCTGAATATTCATTGGAAGAACTGATGCTGAAGCTGAAACTCCAATACTTTGGCCACCTGATATGAAGAAATGACTCATTGGAAAAGTCCCTGATGCTGGGAAAGATTGAAGGCAGGAGGAGAAGGGGACAATAAAGGATGAGATGGTTGGATAGCATCATCGACTCGATGGACATGAGTTTGAGCAAGCTCTGGGAGTTGGTGATGGACAGGGAAGCCTGACGTGCTGCAGTCCATGTGGTCACAAAGAGTCAACACAGTGGAGTGACTGACCTGAACTGATTGAGTCTTTAATTGCAGCATGCAGGATCTTTCATTGTATTGCATGGGCTATCTAGTCATAGTGCAAACGCTCATTAGTTGCCTCTTACTGCCTTAGTTGCTCTGAGGCATATGAAATCTTAGTTCCCTGACTAGGGATCAAATCTGCATCTCCTGCACTGGAAGGCAGATTCATAACTACTGGACAACAAGGGAAATCCCTTGATATATGTGTTTATAGCAATCAACTTTACCTTAGAACTGATTTTGCTGTATTTCATAAGCTCTGGTATGTTTTGTTTCTTTCTTTGTGTGATTTGTTTTTCAAGTTTGTGTTTTGAATGAAAGTTTCTTTAAGTTTTACAGGGCTTTATATTTGTCAAAAGTTTCACATACATTATTTCATATAATCCCATGATGACTTTTTGCTTTCCTCTACCCTTATAACTACCACACAATTGCACTCATCTCACACGCTAGTAAAGAAATGCTCAAAATTCTCCAAGCCAGGCTTCAGCAATATGTGAATGGAGAATTTTCAGATGTTCAAGCTTGTTTTAGAAAAGGTAGAGGAACCAGAGATCAAATTGCCAATATCCACTGGATCATCGAAAAAGCAAGAGAGTTCCAGAAAAACATCCATTTCTGCTTTATTGACTACACCAAAGCCTTTGACTGTGTGGATCACAATAAACTGTGGAAAATTCTGAAGGAGATGGGAATACCAGACCACCTGACCTGCCTCTTGAGAAATCTGTATGCAGGTCAGGAAGCAACAGTTAGAACTGGACATGGAACAACAGACTGGTTCCAAATAGGAAAAGGAGTATGTCAAGGCTGTATATGGTCACCCTGCTTATTAAACTTACATGCAGAGTACATCATGAGAAACGCTGGGCTGGAGGAAGCACAAGCTGGAATCAAGATTGCCGGAAGAAATATCAATAACCTCAGATATGCAGATGACACCACCCTTATGGCAGAAAGTGAAGAGGAATTAAAAAGCCTCTTGATGAAAGTGAAAGAGGAGAGTGAAAAAGTTGTTTAAAGCTCAACATTCAGAAAACTAAGATCATGGCATCTGGTCCCATCACCTCATGGGAAATAGATGGGGAGACAGTGGAAACAGTGTCAGACTTTATTCTTTGGGGCTCCAAAATCACTGCAGATGGTGACTGCAGCCATGAAATTAAAAGACACTTACTCTTTGGAAGGAAAGTTATGACCAACCTAGACAGCATATTAAAAAGCAGAGACATTACTTTGCCAACAAAGGTCCGTCTGGTTAAGGCTATGGTTTTTCCAGTGGTCATGTATGGATGTGAGAGTTGGACTGTGAAGAAAGCTGAGTGCCGAAAAATTGATGCTTTTGAACTGTGGTGTTGGAGAAGACTCTTGAGAGTCCCTTGGACTGCAAGGAGATCCAACCAGTCCATCCTGAAAGAGATCAGTCCTGGGTGTTCACTGGAAGGACTGATGCTGAAGCTGAAACTCCAATACTTTGGCCACCTCATGCGAAGAGTTGACTCATTGGAAAAGACCCTGATGCTGGGAGTGATTGGGGGCAGAAGGAGAAGGGGGAAGACAGAGGATGAGATGGCTGGATGGCATCACCGACTCGATGGGCATGAGTTTGTGTAAACTCCAGGAGTTTGTGATGGACAGGGAGTCCTGGAGTGCTGGGACTCACGGGGTCGCAAAGAGTTGGACAAGACTGAGTGACTGAACTGAACTGAACCGAACCCCTATATCACACCTCCTCCTTTTCCTCTCCCCATTGGCTGCCAGTAGTTTGTTTTCTATATATGTGATTTTGCTTCCTTTTTGTTATATTTTGCTAGTTTGTTTTAATTTTTTTTTAGATTCTTCATTAAGTGATATTATATAGCATTTTTCTGTCTGACTTATTTCACTTAGCATAATACCATCTGCTGATTTTATATTTTATGTCTGAGCAGTATTCCATTGTGCATGTGTGTGTGTGTGTGTGTGTGTGTGTGTATCACATCATTTTTATCTATTTTTTGGTTGATGGTCACTCAGGTGGTTTTCATATCTTGGTAATAATGCTGCTATGAACATTGGGGTGCATGTATATTTTCAAATTAGTGTTTTCTTTTTATTGAATATATATCCAGGACTAGAAATTCTGGGTCATATGGTAGTGCTATTTTTAGTTTTTTGTGGAAACTCTGCTGTTTTCCTCAGTGACTGCACCAATTTACATTCCCACCCACAGTGTACAAGACTTCCATTTTCTCTACATTCTCACCATCATTCTCACACTGACATTCTGACAGGTGTGAGATGTCATTGTGATTTTTATTTGCCTTTCTTTGATGATTAGTGATGTTGAACATCTTTTCATCTACCTGTTGTCCAACTGCCTTTCCCCTTTAGAAAAATGTCTATTAAAGTTCTTCTGCTCACTTTTTACTCTTTTTTTTTTTTTTGTGCTGAGTTGTATGAGCTGTTAATATATGTTGGATATTGACCTCTTATACTGCATATATAATTTGGAAATAGTTTCTCCCATTCAGTTAGCTGCCTTTTTGGTTTCTTGATGGTTTCCTTTGCTGTGCAAATGTTTCCTTTTTTGTCTTAAGATACTTTTTTTTCCTTTAATTTCCTTTTTGGTTCACTAATTATTCAAGAGAATGTTATTTAATATCCAAGTATTTATGAATTTTCCAGTTTTCCTTTTACTATTCATTTCTAGTTTACACCATTTGATCAGAAAAAAATACTTGGTATGAATTCAATCACCTTAAATTTGCTAAGACTTTTTTGTGGCCTAATGAACAGTCTATCCTAGAAAATATTCTATGTGCCCTTGAGAAGAATGTGTATTCTGCTATTGTATGGAATGTTTTGTGTATGTCTGTTAAGTCTGTTGTGTATAGAGTGTCCTTTGAATTCTTAAGTTGTCATCTTTAAAAGTGATTGTTAAGCCTCAAGAGTGCCAGTCATTTTCTTTATATAGTCAGAAAAATGTTCCTATCTCACAATGCCAATCTGAATTCAGGAAAGCAAATCATTAAAAAAGAAAGAAAAACAATACTGTAAAATGCAATGCATGCCTTTCTAGGCATTGCCTCCAGGGACAGTTGGAATTCTCTCTGCCTTTCCCCTAATCTCTTCCTCACTTCTGCCAAGGGATTAAAAATAATTGAGCATTTCAGTCATTGTTGCTCCCTTCTTCTTCTCACTTCAAGTGGAACACTGACATGGGTCAACATCCTTGGAGCATGATTCTCAGGAGACTAGACAGGGCCTGATTCCCTTGCAGTGGCTTGTCAACTAAGGCCAAGGCTGGAGGGCCAAGAAGTTCTTTTTTTCTCTAAGTTTAATGTCCATGTTGATGACAGAAGCCCATTGAATTCACCCATTTCTTCTTTAATGATTGAGAGGTCTGAGACTCATGGTTGATGAAACTATTTAGGCTGCACAGACTTAGAGAAAATGTCTGCTCCT
The DNA here is from genome assembly GCF_019320065.1 of Cervus canadensis. Taxonomy (NCBI): domain Eukaryota; kingdom Metazoa; phylum Chordata; class Mammalia; order Artiodactyla; family Cervidae; genus Cervus; species Cervus canadensis. The sequence continues at coordinate 20,634,164 of NC_057415.1, forward strand.
CAGACCAGGTTACTAGAGCTCCAAACTAGAGTTGGGCTCACATTCTTGATAGTGGATCCTAATTTGACTTCCCTTTACCGTTATTATCCCTTGTACAGTGTTCTTTAGTATGGGAAATGGGGTGGAAAAAGGACAGGGTCCAGTAGTGTGCTTGATTGGGAGCAGGACTCAGGACATTCCAGGGTCCCCAGTGAGACCATAGCTCATCATATTTTAGTCTCCACATTATTTTGATGCATGCCCTCAAAATATATATGTCTTGTGCTGTACCACAATGTCAATGGAAATCATAAGGGATACCTAAGGATATTATCTCCTAAACACTGCTGAGCCTTTCAGTTCTTTCTGAGTGCAATACCAGCCCCTCAGTCAGTATGAGATAATTTTTCTTGCACTGAAGTTATATATTCCCTTTACTTTTCCCTTTTTTCATCCCATCCAAAAAATAATGAATCAGACCATGATATATTTTAGAAAAAGGGACTTATTTTTCTATGCTTGGTAAGGGAACCCCACTAAGGGGATTGTTTTTATTAATTTAAGCTTTAAAACATTGCCTTTAAATCTGGAATTTCAAGTTGTCTACCATATAATAAAGTTGGATTTCCTAACTCTTCAGTAGACGGACACTGTTTCATTTATGCAAGTTTCTTGCAGGGTATACAGGGAGAAGAACAGATGACAGAGCCTCCAGACACTTGAGATTGTGGATCAACATTTTGTGAAGCTCTCATTCAAGCTGCAGAAACAACTTGTAAAAATGCCTGCAGAACAGCATAATAGGAAGTGAAGTAAATGTCACATCCGTTTTTATGACTTTTCTCTTCATAGAAATTCTTTCCTGTAATGTTTGTTTCAAACACGTAGAGGAATTATGTAACTAGAAACTTGAAAACTATCTAAGTGGATTCTGTTCCTGCGTGTGCTAAGTCACTTCAGTCATGTCCAACTCTTAGTGACCCTATGGACTATAGCCCACCAGGCTCCCCTGTCCATGGGGTTCCCCAAGCAAGAATACTGGAGTGGGTGGCCATGCCCTCCTGCAGGGGATCTTCTCGAACCAGAAATCAAACCTGAGTCTCTTACGTCTCCTACATTGGCAGGCGGGTTCTTTACCACTAGTGCCACCAGGAAGTGTAGCCATTGGAAACACTATGGATATGTATTTACTGGAGTAGAAAGATGATCATGTGAGGTTAAGTGAACAGAGGAAGTTTCTGAACATTAAAAAATAAATAAATAAGGTAGAGGAGTGAATGAATGTTGAGTAAAGATTTGGATTGCCTCCTTGGGCAAAAAGGATATGTTTGAGTTGAAAAAACAATAATATATAAGGCTTCACCTATCAAAATCCTGCAGACAATATTTAAGAGTGAATTAAACTTTAAAGATTAAAATTCATCATTTTAGAATGATATCTAATGTTTCAAAATGATGTCATTAGTATGTTCTTAATTTCTTATAACTATTTCAAAATGAGGTATGTCAATTGTGTTAGAGGCCCTGATGAAGTTCTGACTACATCCTTATTTCAAAATAGAACACAGGCTCTGGAGCCAGACTGCCTGGCTTCAAATATTGGTTCTTCCACTTACTAACTTTATGTGTTTGTGGATTTTATTAGTTTATAAAAAAGCAATAGCAATGACTGTATCAGATTCTCTGGGTCCATGCCTATAATTCCTTGGTGGTGGTGGTGGTTTAGTTGCTCAGTCATGTCAGACTCTTACGACCCCATGGACTGTAGCCTGCCAGGCTCCTCTGTCCATGGGATTCTTCAGGCAAGCATACTGGAGTGGGTTTCCATCTCCTTCTCCAGGGTATCTTTCCAACCTAGGAATTGAACCCTGGTCTCCTGCATTGCAGGCAGGTTCTTTACTGACTGAACTACGAGGGAAGCCCAATTCCCCTAGACTTCCTTGGCCTCCCCCAAATGTTCCCTATACACATTTCACATACCCACGTTCCTGCATTGCTCAAGGAATTCTTTGGCCTTTCCTTCTCTCTAGGAAGACTGGAAATGCAAGGAACACCTTCAGACAAAAGTGGTGGATGTAAGCAGGTAGATGTCTGGCCATCTCCTGGTCCTGTGGTGCAATTTTGAGGTGTGCTTCAAACAGTCTTTCAGAGGGTCCTTGAAGATTTGAGCCTTTATTGTCCATAACAATAATAAGCTCATTATTGCACCCTTCTGCTCTTTTCCTTGTCCCACTCACAATTCTTCTCCTGATCACCTTTCAAACAAACTATTCACTATTCACACCCAAAGCTTTTCTCTGAGGGGAATTCAATCTAAGATAATAGTATTTAACTTTTGAAGTTGTAAAAATTAAATGAAATGATGCCTGTTAAGTTTTCGCCTTATATATTTTGATGCTCTGCTGTTATACTATACATGCTTAGACTTGATATCTGTCTTTGGAAAATCAATCCTTGTGTAATATTTATCTCTATCTCTGATAACTTTTCTTGTCCCAAAGTCTTCTTTATCTGGTATTATATAGCGTATTACAGTTTATGGGGTTGCAAAGAGTTGGACATGACTTGGTAACTGAACAACAACAATGATATATAGCTAATTCATTTTTAACCTACTTGAGTTATTATGTATAAAGCAAGCTTCTTATAGACAGCAGCTTTATTTTTTTACACACACAATAAAATTTATTTTTATTGGTATAATAATATGATTGGATTAGTTTCTATAATTTTTGTCACTGTTTTCTATACCTTGTGCTTGTTCTTTATTTTCTTCTCTTTTTCTGCCTTTTCTGGTTTTAATTAAGCATTTTATATTATTCCATTTTATCTTCTCTTATATCATATCAATTGTATTTCTTTAAAAATGTTAATGGTTTCCCTAGAGCTGTAATGTACACGCTTAACTAACATAAGTTCACCTTAAATTAACAATACAGTCCAGGTACCTTGTAACAGTTTTCACAATTGTTTCCTCTCAACCCTTTATGCCATTGCTATTAGTCATCCAAATACAAGCATACCTTGTTTTATTGTGCTTTGCTTTCTTGTGCTCCATAGATAATGCATTTTTTTTTTAAACAAAGCAAAGGTTTGTGATGACTCTGTCAAGCAAGTCTATCAGTGTCATTTTTCCAACAGCATTTTCTCACTTCATGTTTCTGAGTCACGTTTGGGGAATTTGCAAAATAATTCAAACTAATTTATTATTATTATATTTGTTATGGTGAGCTATGATCAGTGATCTTTGATGTTACTATTGCAAAAATGTTATAATTTGCTGAAGTTTCAGGTGATGACCAGCATTTTTTAGCAATAAGGTATTTTTAATTAAAGTATATACATTGTTTTTTAGACATGATGCTGTTGCACATTTAATAGACTATAGTACTGTATAATGTAAACATAACTTTTACATGTGCTGAGAAACCAAAAAAAAAGTATGATTCATTTTTTGTAATATTTGCTTTATTAGAGTGGTCTAGAACCAAACCTACAATGTTTCTGAGATATGCTGTACACTGATACTATTATTACTTTAAACAAGCAATTTTCTACTAGATCTATATAAGTAAAACATTTTTAATATTTATTTTGTCTTATTATTTTTCTGCTGATTTTCCTTTCTTTGTATATATATATATCAGAATTACTCAATAATATAACTTTTCAGGACTTCCTCGGTGGACCAGTAGTTAACACTGCACTTCCACTGCAGGGCGTGCAGATTTAATTCCTGGTCAGGGAACAAAGATCTCATAATGGCCAAAAAGTAAAAAAAAATAATAATTTTTCTTTTTTTTGAAGAACTTCTATTAAGACATCTTGCATTTGCTGTCTGACGCTGCTTCTGCTAAGTCATTTCAGTCATGTCCGTCTCTGTGTGACCCCATAGACGGCAGCCCATCAGGCTCCCTGGTCCCTGGGATTCTCCCGGCAAGAACACTGGAGTGGGTTGCCATTTCCTTCTCCAATGCATGAAAGTGAAAAGTGAAAGTGAATTTGCTCAGTCGTGTCTGACTCAGCGACTCCATGGACTGCAGCCTGCAAGGCTCCTCCACCCATGGGATTTTCCAGACAAGAGTACTGGAGTGGGTTGCCTGCCATTGCCTTCTCCATTGTCTATTGACAATGAATTCCTGAGCTCTTTTTTATCTGAAAAAGCATTTATTTTCCCCTCATTTTTGAAAGATGATTTCTCTAGATACAGCAGCCTAAATTGTTGATTTTTTTCCCGACACTCATTCTCTCCTTGCTTGTGTGGCTTCTGATGGGAAGTCTGCTGAAACATATACCGTGTCCCTCTCTTGGTTATGTGCTAGGTTTCTTTCAAGATTTTCTTTGTCTTTTGCTTTCTGGAGATTGAGTATGACATGTGCAGGTGTGTAATTTTTTTTTGATATTTATTCTGATTGTTTTCTGAGTGTGTTTTTATCTTGAGCTACATTTTGGGTTTTTTTTTTTCTTGAGCAATAATTTGATGTTTGTCATTACTTTTTAAAAAACTCACTGCAGTTATTAGTTCAAGTGTTTTTCCTGATCTGTTATCCCTTTCTTCTCATTCTGGCACTGAATTTATGTATATTTTTTATGTCTTTTTAAATTGCCCAACAATTCGTGGAACGTTGAAACTTTCTTTTTAAAAAATGGGTTTTTTTCCCTTTCTTCATTTCAGTTTGGGGATTCCCTATTGAGCTATCTTCAAGATCACTGATTTTTTTTTTTTTTTTAATTTTCACCCAGTAAGCTGATGAGTCCATCAAAAGCATTCTTTATTTCTATTACAGTGATTTTTATTTGTAGCATTTCCTTCTAATTTTTAAAATATCTTCTCTCTGTTTGTGTTATCCATCTTTTCCTGCATGTTGTCTAGTTTTTTCATGAGTCATTAGCTTATTAGCCATAGCGATGTCAAATTCCTTGTCTAATAATTTAACACCTTTATTGTATATGAATCTCTTTTACTTGCTTTTTCTCTTTAGACTTTTTTTTTACTTGCCTCCTACTATGTCTTGTCTTTTTCAATTGATACCTGGACATCATATATTAGGTAATATGAACTGAGGTAAATAGCCTTATAGTGTGAAGTTCTATGTTACTCTAAATTGGAGTTCAATTGTAATTGGCACTTGTAGCTGTAGGTGTTTGGCCCTTCTAATTCCTTCACTGTCTTTGCCAATATCTCTCTTGTTACCTTTACTTTTCCCTATAATCTTCTGATTAAGTTTTATCATTTTAGTGGACCTGTTTCTCTGATCTGTGACCATCATAAATATTTCTTAATCTGTTTCCCAGGTGAAACAGGGTAGTTGGTTGAGTCTGGAGCCAGGTACATAGCTTTCCCTTAGATGGGGGTAATCCTCTGTTTGTCTTTTGTCATAGAGATTAGGTTTTTATTAGGCAAAAAGCTCTATGTGTATTGTTATGGAAAAAACCCTAGGCATATTTCACATGATTACTCTTCTCTCCCCCTTCCAGAGTGTAGAGAGAACCTTTCTTTGCTCTTCACCATGTTTGGGGATTTTTATTCTATATTTTATACAGCATTGTGAGGTGTCCTATAGAAAGAGGTCTTCAGATTATCTAGTCCATAATTCTGCTGGAATTGGAGTCACTCAATTCATTATTCAACGAGTACTTTTTGAGTATAAACTATGTGCCAGTTCTTGCGTTGTCATAGGAATAAACTAATAATTAATTTAGACATAGACCTCGATTTTCCAAAATTGACACTTTTGTGGATAAGATGATTATTGCAAAAGGAATTACATTTCTATAGTAGTGGTATATACGAAGCAAAAAGGGAAAAAATGAGTGTTTATTGAAGTACCCATCTGTTGCCTTCTCCTAACAGGCTTTGCATTCTTTGGTGGAATTCTCTTCTTGCTCAGAGTACTTGATTTCTTTATAATTTCTTTATCCCAATTCTAGGATCCCAAGTCATCCTCACTCTTCTCTGAGCTCATAAATTTCCATGTTTCCTTCCAGTTCTCAGCCTTTTGACTGACAACTCTGCTCTGAGCTCATAAATTTCCATGTTTCCTTCCAGTTCTCAACCTTTTGACTGATAGGAACTAAGGCTATGATGTATTCTACTTCCTATGCATCATAGCCTTAGTTCCTTTCATACATATTTTTAAGATTTTTTGACTAGTTAAAAATAAACTTTTGGAAAAACTGGATATCCACTTGCAAAGGAATGAAGTTGGACTCTTACCATACACAAAAATTGACTTAAATGGATTAAAGACCTAAACAGAGGATCTGAAACTATAAAACTGCTAGGAGAAAACATAGAGGAAAAACTTTATGATAGTGGATGTGACAATGATTTATTTTATAAGATACCAAAAACACACGCAACGATACCAAAAATAGATGAATGAGAGATACCAAACTTTAAGACTTTAGCATAATAAAAGAACCAACAGAGTTAAAAAAGGTGTGGGGGAGAACCTATGGAATAGAGGAAACTTGAAAATCATGTATCTAATAAGGAGTTCATTTTCAGAGTACACAAAGAAGAGCTGCAGCAACAACAAATAGCACAATTTTAAAATGGGCAAAGGACATGAACAGACATTTCTTCGAAGATACACAAATGGCCAGCAAGCATATGAAAAAATGGTCAACATCACTATTCATCAGGGAAATGTAGATCACAACCACAATGGAATATCATTGCATATCTATTGACCACTATAAAGATAACAGACCATAACAACTGTTGATTAGAATGTTGAGAAATTGGAACCCTTGTACACTGTTGGTAATATTGTATAATGGTGCAGCCAATATGATAAACAGTGTGGAGTTTTCTCAAAAAGATTGCAAATAAAATTACATATGATCCAGAAACCCCAACAAATTTGAAAGAAGCAACTCAAAGAGATATTTTCACATACATATTTATAGTAGCATTATTCACAATAACCAAGAGGTAGAAACAACCAACTCCAGTATTCTTGCCTGGAGAATCCCAGGGATGGAGGAGCCTTGCGGGCTGCTGTCTATGGGGTCGCACAGAGTCAGACATGACTGATGCGACTTAGCAGCAGCAGCAGAAACAACCAAATGTCTTTCAACAGGTGAATAAACAAATATCATATATACAACAAAGGAATATTATTCAGTCATGAAAATAGGTAAAATTTGTCAATGCTACAAAATGGGTGAATCTTGAAAGACATTATGCTAAACGAAATAAGTAAATCACAAAATGATAAAAGATGGTATGATTCTACTTATATGAAATACCTAAATCATTCAAATTCTTATAGACAAAAAGTAGAATATTGGTTGCAAGAGGCTGATTGGAGGAGGGAAAGGGAGACACACATATTTGTTTCCATTAAAATTAGGCTTAAAAATTAAGTGCATACTTTTAAAATAAATACTAATCCCTCCACTGGTAAAACAAATATAAAATTTTATACTACAAATATATTCTAAAATATCTTTTTTGCAACTGTCTCAGTAAATCTCTTGACAACCTGAGGTAATTTACACATCAAAAAGATTTTCCTTTTACTGTAAGTTCAGATATCCCACACAAAGAAATTTAAGAATTAAGAGCATGTCTCTTTTTCCAGAAAATTACTCTATTTTTCAGCTTCCCTTTAATTATAGGAAATTATACATTTTACTTTTTGAATTTTACGAAGTGTGCAAAGTGCTAAAAAGAAGCCAACTAAATGCTTTGGTTCCAGTTCATCAAATTTACTTTTTAATTATGAGCAGTTAATCAAAATAAAGCCCTTGAGAAAAGGCTCAAGCAACTGGGATTAGATAAGAAAGTAGAAGTCTCCAGATGGTATGCAAACAGAGGGCAATGATGAGAAATATTACGGAGCCTCTGAGGAGGAGAAGTGAACTTTGGTCATAGGATTAAGAATTTTAAGTTAGATTTAGAAATCGTACACTTGGAGTTCCTACTGGATTATAAAAATGAATGCACTAGTCATGAATTTACTTGAATTTATTGTTATTCCTCTTTGTGAGAACTCTGTAAAGTGAGTGTTTTTTATCACATTAAGTCAAGGAGAAGCGGAGGAACTTTCTAAGATCACACAGGTACTCCATAACTGGACCAGGAATTTTGCCCAGATTGCCTGATTCCAAGTCCTAAGGTAAATGCTTTTCACCAAGCTTCCAGCCCAAAGGCCAGAGAATGGACTAGTGGCCTTTCCCAATGAAGCAGACTGTGTTCATTGATGTGAGGCTATTGTAACTATCTCAGGAACCTGAACACATGGTCCTGGAGAACTGACAGATGGGGGGCAGCACACATGCCCCTCACTTTAACCCTAACCTTATCCATACCTCTTGGGAAAATATTACCTGATGTTCTCATGGGTCACTGAAATTCTTAGGATAAGAGGAGGAAAGGAGTGAAATTCTAATACTTAATGAAGTTTCTGACTCCTTCATAATACACAGTGATCAGCTTCTAATACAATAGTTAATAAGAGAAAAATGCCATTATAGGGATAAAATTATGGTCAAATGATTAATAGATGCAAATTAAAAGAAATCTATACATATCATATTTTATCTACCAATATTTTTCTGTTCTTATTATTTATCGCTGTACTGGGTCTTCGTTGCTGCTTGGAGGCTTTTTCTAGTTGTGGTGCATAAACTCCTCACAAGCTTCTCTTATTGCAGAGTATAGGTTCTAGAGCATGTAAGCTCAGTAGTTGTGGCTCATGAGCTCTAAGAGCATGCAAACTTCAATAGTTGTCACTGCATAGGCTGGCTCAGTTGCCCTGCAGCATGTAGAATCCTCCCAGACCAAAGATCAAACCCATGTCCTCCTCACTGGCAGATGGATTCTCAACCACTGGACCACAAGGGAAATCCTGCTCTTGTAATTTGTATGTACATTTCTTTAAGAAAGAATATAGAAAAATAATTATTTTCATTATGTTTCTTACAGTTTGATTGTGTTTTATTTTTGTCTTTTATCTTTAATGCAAAACACAGTATTTCACCACCATTATATAACAAATTAATGATGGACTAGTCTGAACTTCCCAGCCTGTGGAATATGTAATGCCAATCATACATGCATGTGTGTGTGCATGAGTTTAAATAGAGCAAATAATTCAAAGTAAATAATATGGAATATTACTCAGCCATTAAAAAGAATACATTTGAATCAGTTCTAATGAGGTGGATGAAACTGGAGCCTATTATACAGAATGAAGTAAACGAGAAAGAAAAACACCAATACAGTATACTAACGCATATATATGGAGTTTAGAAAGAGGGTAATGCTAACCCTGTATGCGAGATAGCAAAAGAGACATAGATGTATTGAACAGTCTTTTGGACTCTGAGGGAGAGGGCGAGGGTGGGATGATATGGGAGAATGGCATTGAAACATGTAAATTATCTTAAGTGAAACGGATCGCCAGTCCAGGTTCAATGCATGAGACACGGTGCGCAGGGCTGGTGCACTGGGATGACCCAGAGGGATGGGATGGGGAGGGAGGAAGGAGGGGGGTTCAGGATGGGGAACACATGTACACCCATGGCGGGTTCAAATCAATGTATGGCAAAACCAATACAATATTGTAAAGTAAAATAAATAAATAAATAAAAATAATAAAATAAAGTAAATAATAGTAAAATGCATTAAATTTTTAAGAAATCTAATTCTTATCCAATCTTAGTGTATCCTTAGCTCTATAAAGGAGAATCAAAGTGTTGGCTATAGTGAGTTTGGGTCGAATGTGTTGGAGTCCAACTGGTCTAAACTTGAATCCATATTATGTATTGATCAGTTGTGGGATATCAGGCAAGATTGAGCCATGTGACTGTGGGAGCAGTTATTTGGTTGTTTCTTTAAGTGTCTTTGGTAAAATGGTTATAATAATACCTGTATCATGGCATGGTAAGATTTCCCTGGTGGCTCAGTGGTAAAGAATCTGCCTGCCAAGACAGAAGACACTGGCTTGATCTCTGGGTCAGGAAGGTACCCTGGATAAGGAATTAACAACCCATTCCAGTACTCTTGCTTGGAAAATTCCATGGACAGAGGAGCTGGGCAGGCTGCAATCCATGGGGTCTCAAAGGAGTCAGACACAGCGACTAAACATCTTGGCACGGCTCTGAGGGTTAAGTGGTTGATAGGAAAAAATGGAACACTTGCCAGATGCTTGTAGTAGAAGCTCAGCAAATGGAAGATATGTTTTTTATATTGGATGAACTTAGAATTTTACACTTATTAATAAAAGCAAAAATGTATTTCTTATGTTTACACTTGCATAGTAAAATGGAACTGTGGACTTTCCAACATTACCATGGTTTTCCAGTTGGATTATGAATGACTAGAAAGCATAGTGATGGCTTGAGGCAGGCATAAATTTTATCCTCAACAATGCCTTCTTCCCACACGACTTCCAGTCCTCAAAAATTACATTTGTGATTTTGTTTGCTGCAGGGATATTTCACTCGTATGGACGTATTGTTAATAAAATGAGTCAGAGTCTTTGATTGCCCAGATGTCCTTATCTCTATTAGTATGCCAACTGGCTTCTATTAGTATATGGTTTATGGACAAAAGTTTTATAAACTTGTGTACCTTTGGTATTTTATCATTTATTTTCTTCAGAGCTCTATAGTATGTCTGTGCAATTTAAACAGTTTTCCTTTACCCCATCCCATTGCAAAAAAATAAAATTGAAGAACATGTTTTCCCTGAAAAACCAGAATCTCAACTCAAATGTACTCTTAGATAATATTTTTGGACTTAATGTAAAGCAGATACTGTGGTTCTGTTGGATACACGCTAAAAACAAAGTCATTTTGAATGTTTATGAGTTTTTCTCTTGTTGATACCATCATCTATTTGGCCATTAAATATTTCCTGGGTGTCTATAGTAAATGCTAAAATGCAAATTTTCAAGTGACCAGTTTCTCTCTACAGATGTCTTGGCTTCCTAAATTTCACAGTGAAGATAGGATCTGTATAGCAAACAAAGGTTTTGTTTTATCACGGAAAGTTTAGGCTCCTAGGCAATAGAATGGACATTCTCACTGCAGTTTTACAGGAAAGTGATTAATTCTAGGGCCAAAAATATGATTGGTTTGAGGATTATATGGAATAAGCACTTTGCTTTCCCGGACGTCATGGGAAAACACCCAGTTGGGGACACAAACAGTGGCTGCTGCCAAGAAACCATTCTGATATTAGCTGTATGACATTAGTCATTCACTTATTCATGTATTCAACAAATATCTGTTGAAAACATTATCTTCTACATGGGTTGGGACACAGCTGAAACAAAATAGAAAAGCTCATTTCCCTCATGGAGCATACGTTCTGATATGAAAGAGGGTAATAGAATCAACTTGGAAAAATAATGCAATATAGAGAAAAAGTTAAAAAGCAATTACCTCTGTGTTCGAAGATTTGGGAAAGTCTCTCTGAGGCATCACATCTGGCTGAGCCCTGAAGCATGGACAGAAGTCAAGGAGATCTCAGGAAGAACCTTGGCACAGAGGATGCAGTACTGGCAATTGCCTGGAGTCAGAAAGGAGTTTGGCATGAACCACCAATAGCAAGATCAAGGTCGCTCTATTGTGGCGAAAGGGGGACTTAGTATTGGGACACTGAGTTGGACAAGTGGTGTCTATTCCAGGTGAAACTTTGCCAGCAATGATGAGAAGATTGAGGAGGCCATCAGAGGACTTGGAACAAGGGGAGTCAAGTTACATTTTAGTAGACTTGTACTGGCTGTGATGTTCAGATGAGATTGTAAATGAGGAAATGTAGAAGCAGTGGGACTAGTATAAGATTTTGTTCAAGAGGCCATGCCAATATTCAGATGGCTGTGTGTTTGTTGAGAGAGCAAAGTGGGGAGGGGCTCCCCAGCAACTTTTACCAATATGTTGACCTAGTAGCAAGGGCAAAATCTGCTCTTTGTTCCATGTTTCCTAAACTCTGCACCTTAATAAACCTTTGCATATTCTCAGTAATTTTACCTTTGACTTACTGAGATTATTTGGCAAAAGGCAAAGACGCATGAATGCTAGTTTGAGTATCCTGAGGTTACTAAGAAGGAGAGTTGAAGAAAAGAACAGACAATCCAATATTCCCAGTAAACTTTTAAAAACTATTTACATTTAAATATTAGCATTTGAAGCATGTCCTGGTCTGTTAAATTAATAGGTACTGCTTATGTACAGCATCCAACAACTGAAACTGAAATCAAATCCCAATTCTAAAGAGCAGAGATATGAATGCATTTGGGAATACAATTATTATTTATGCAAGGAAAGGCCTGTCTTACACTAAAACATATGGTTTTCTATTCTTACTTTTACAATTATCACAATCTAAAATGTTAAAATATCAAGTGAAAGAAGCCAGTGTGAAAAGGCTACATACTATGTAATTCCAAGTATGTATGTTTTGAAAAAGACAGGGGAAAAATCATTAGTTGCCATGGGTTCATAAGAGGGGAGGGAGGATTGAATAGGTGAAATATAAGGGACATTTTTAGGGTGGTGAAACTATTCTGTATGGTACAGTAATGGTGGCCACCTGGCATCATGCAATTGTCAAAAACCCATAGAACTTTATAGAACAAAGAATGAACCTTACTCTGTGGAAATTTAGATTTCATTAGAGAATTTGGGAATCTCAGTAGGGAATTCAGACTGTGATCAAAAAATAAAAATGTATTGCAAACGTATGAATCAACCTCATTGAAGGAGTGGGAGTAAAAGATTTTGAATTAAGTAGCTTTGGAAATAAGGAGTCTATGAAGCTAAAGCCAAGGTAACTGTATATAAGCACTGAGCTCTGTTGATATAATTATTTTCTACACAGGTATTTGTTCCCAATTTTGCTGATGCTATACAATTATACTGGAATGGAACAATTATGTAAGTGCCTGAGTGATGGTAAGAGCTGCTGCTGAACTGGAGCTCATAGAGGAGCAAGGAGAAGAAGCTAGAATAATCCATGTGGTAGCAGAGTTGGAAATTTGTAGATCTTGTGTTTAGTTAATATAAAGGTTCAGATATAGAAATATTCATGCATGCATGCATGCATGCTAAGTCACTTCAGTCATGTCCGACTCTGTGCGACCCTATGGACAGCAGCCCACCAAGCTCCTCTGTCCATGAGATTCTCTAGGCAAGAATACTGGAGTGGGTTGCCATTTCCTTCTCCAGAAATATTCATAGATGTGTGTAAATACACAGGCTAATATACACACATATACATACTTGCTTTGTCAGCTGAGGTAGACTGAAGACAATAATATCCCAGTGAATGAACACATCTAGAGTTCAGATCTTGGTTTCTATTAATAATACCATTTTCCAGTAATAGAAACCAGGGATCTTTGGGAAAATGGCAGGTTCTAGAATTAGGGCAAAAAATATACAAGATGAGCTTAGAGAATCTTGTGTCAGAAAGTAAGGAAGTGCTTAAAAAAGGGAAATCCATATTAATGGAAGAATGCTAGCATGATATAAGAGTCAACTGAAAGAACTCCCTATGGCTAAAGCTGGAACAGTTTGAGAAAGCAAAATGAATACAGAATTTTTTTTTATTTTAAAAGCTACAACAATGATCAAAGGAAAATATACATAAATTCTTACATTGAAAAGAATTCATCTAAAACCAATAATCTAAGATTTAAATTTAAGAAAATAGGAGAAGAGGAGAAAAATAAAAAAATCCAAAGTAAGCAAATGAAAGGAAATCAGTTTGGTGCATGATACAGTTTGGTTTTATAGTTTTTAGTGAACTGAAATAGAAAATTCTAAATACAGCAGTGTCTGCCTGTGCAACAAATATCTGGAAAGTAAACTAAGGAATTTTAATAGATATATTTCTGGATTAAAAAAATCATTAATGGCTCAAGATACTAAATTGTGAAAGGAAGAGGGGGAAAGGCTGTGAGCTTGTTGTAAGAGTTCTTCTTGTAAAATAACTAATTCCATATTGATATTTTGTTAGAGCAGTATTCGAAATTATAGAAGATGAGAGACTTCATCAGCTACATTCTTACAGAAATAGCTATAGAATTAACATTCATGTGTGGCAAAGTATTCTTATCTAGGTAAATGACAATACTACTGTAGCAGCTTAATGTCTATAATTTTAAAACACATCTGAAAAAGTACTTATATGTAGAATATACCAAAAAAATCCTCAAAACACAACAGAAAAAATATATAAAATTGACAAAAGACATGATCAGATTTTAGCCAAAGAGAATAAATGGATGTCAAATAAACATGTGCAAAGAGAGTTAATGACATTAATTCCTAGAAAATGAAGAACAAGATATCCCAAATCAATATATGTCTATGAAAATGGGTAAAGTAAAAATAGAGTGACACTGCTAAATGTTGGTAAGATGCCAACAGGGCCATTCATAATATACCATTCTTGAAAACATTTTGATAGTTTTTTTTAAAAAAAAAAATTAAACATAGAATTACCACATGATACAGGAATCAAACTTCTGGGCATTTTTCTCAAAAAAAAAAAAAAAAAAGGAAAATTTGGGTCCACTAAGGAAATTTATACAAATGTTCAGAGCAACTTTATGCACAATAAACAAAAAAGAAAATAATGTCCTTTAGACAGTGAATGAAAAATTCTGGTACATAATATCATGGGATGTTTCGAAAGAACAGCATGTATATTATCTATGGTGAAACAGATCACCAGCCCAGGTGGGATGCATGAGACAAGTGCTCGGGCCTGGTGCACTGGGAAGACCCAGAGGAATCGGATGGAGAGGGAGGTGGGAGGGGGTATCGGGATGGGGAATACGTGTAACTCTATGGCTGATTCATATCAATGTATGACAAAACCCACTGAAAAAAAAAAAAAAAAGCAAAAAAATAAATAAATAAATAAATCACATTAAAAAAAAAAGAATAATACTTCTCAGTAAAAATGAACAAATACTGATACAGTCAACAAATCAGATGAATCTCAAGGGGATTGTGCTAAAAGACAAGCCAAAAGTAAGATTATAAAGATTACATATGTGAAATTCTATTTACATAATATTTTCTTAATTATAAAAATTTAGAGGTGGAGAACAGGTTAACGATGCCAGTTAAGGAAAACACATGGTAATTTTTTGTGTGTGATTATAAAGTAGTTCTGTATCTTGATTATGGTAGTAGTTATATAAATATACACACACACAAACACACATTGGTGAAGTCTGCATGAGGTCTGTGGACTGTACCAATGTCAGTTTTCTTTTTTTTTCCATTTATTTTTATTAGTTGGAGGTATGACAAAAACCACTACAATATTGTAAAGTAATTAGCCTCCAAAGTCAGTTTTATAATCTGATATTATACTAGTGTTATGTAAGATTGTTATCATTAGGGAAATCTGGGCAAATCACACAGGGACTATTTGACTATGTATTTTTGCAGCAATCTGTTGTTACGTCAACATTGAAATCATTTGCTATGTCACAGAGGACACTGAGCTTCCTCTTTGCAGAAAATATAACACAATATTTCCATTAATCTGTCTTTATAAAGAGTTAACAGGTAAAACTTTATTTTGGGGGCTCCAAAATCTCTGCAGATGGTGACTGCAGCCATGAAATTAAAAGATGCTTGCTCCTTGGAAGAAAAGCTATGACCAACCTAGACAGCATATTGAAAAGCAGAGACATTACTTTGCCAAAAAAGGTCCATCTAGTCAAAACTATGGTTTTTCCAGTGGTCATACATGGATGTGAGAGTTGAACTATAAAGAAAGCTGAGCACTGAAGAGTTGATGCTTTTGAACTGTAGTATTGGAAAAGACCCTTGAGTGTCCCTTGACCAGCAAGGAGATCCAACCAGTCGATCCTAAAGGAAATCAGTCCTGAATATTCATTGGAAGGACTGATGTTAAAGCTGAAACTTCAATACTTTGGTCAGCTGATGCAAATGCTGACTCATTGGAAAAGACCCTGATGCTGGGAAAGACTGAAGACAGGAGGAGAAGGGGATGACAGAGGATGAGATAGTTGGATGGCATCACCGACTCTATGGACATGAGTTTGAGTAAGCTCCGGGAGTTGGTGATGGACAGGGAAGACTGGCGTGCTGCAGTCCGTGGGATTGCAAAGAGTTGGACATGACTGAGTGAACTGAACTGAACTGAATAGTTAAAAATACTTGCATAAGGTAACCAAATCATGTGTTTGTTGCTCTCATCAGTTCAGTTCAGTCAGTGTTCTTGCCTTGAGAACCACATGAACAGTATAAAAAGGCTGTTGTATATCATACTGGATATATTATTCCTGGACTTGAGAGAACTTCCAGAATGAAGGTGACAAGAAATGATATTGGCAGAGCTAGTATGGGAATCCATGGTAAAAGGCCACTAAAAGTGGTATCCAACGTCCAGGGCATTCCCAGGCAAAAGCACTAAAAATGAATAATGAGAAGAATCTGGAGATAGAGGTGTTGATAAGAAGGGTGACTATGTCTCACAAGGTGACATTTTTAGAGATGAACTAAGCCCATGGGAACTGGTGACTTTGGAAGAGCGTCATAGAGTGTGGTCATAGTAGATAAAAAGAAGCCATTTAAGAAGGCAGTTGTTATACTCAGAAAGAGAAAATAAATGCCACATTTTAATAAAAATGTTCCTTTCATGCTATAAAACAAAAATTTTAAAAATTCTTATCAGAACTTGGTTATTTTACGGAAAGCCAAAAAGTAACCAAAATCATAAAAGAAGAAAAACATTTACATTTAAATCATGATTCTTGGAAAATATAGCCAATTTTAAAAATATATTTGAAAATACAACCTAGAGAAAGGCAGAAATATTGGTGAATCTTATTTCTGATGAAGGTTCAGAATATATAAAGAACTATTACAGCTCAACAGAACAAATGACTCACCTAAAATATGGACAAGGATTTGAATAGATTTTTCTCCCAAGAAGATATGTAAATAAGTAAAAATAATCACATGAAAAGATGCTCAAAATCATTAGCTATTAGGGAAATGTAAGTCAAAACCACAATGAGGTATCACTTCACATCCACTAGGATAGTTAATATTATGTAAAAAGAGAAAATAATAAGTATTGGTGAAGATGTTGATACAAATGAGATCCTTATACATTGATGATTAAATTATAAAACAGTGCAGTCACTGTTGAAATCAGCTTGGCAGTTCCTCAAAAAATTAAACATAGAATTACAATATGATCCAAAAATCCTATTCCTAATTATATGCCTGAGAAAATTGAAAACATACATTCACCAAAAATTTTTTATGTGAATGATTATAGCAATATTATTAAAATAGTCCAAAAGTAGAGACCATCCAAATGTCCATCAACTGATGAGTGGATAAACAAAAACATTTGTATAAAGAAATACTATTCTTCCATTAAAGTGAGTTAAGTATTGTTACATGCAGAACCTTAGGTATAACATAAGTGAATCTGCAAAAAATTATGCTATGTAAAAGAACCAAGACAAAAAAAATTACATATTGTGTAATTCCATGTATATGAAATGTCCAGAATAATCATATCCACAGAAATAGAAAGCAGATTAGCTGCCAGATAATGGAAAGTGTGAGGATCTTCTGGAGGCTATGAAATGTTCTGAAATTAGTGGTGATAGATACATAGTGTATATACTAAAACCGCTGAAATATATACATTAAATGGGTAAAGTTTATATCATATGAATTATATCTTAATAAAAGAAATAGGTTTCTTTTGTTCTAATCAAATGGCTACTGGAGTTAAGAGAAATAAAGGAGTGTTACTAAACAACTGAGTCAGATATGCACAGCTTTGTCTTCCTGGGAAACAAGAAAAAATTTAGACTATTTAAAAAATCATCTATCTTCTGTTCACTTTATTTTTGCTGGGGGTGGGGGTGGAGGTGACAAGGAGTGCTTCCCAGGTTGCAAAGTGGTAAAGAATCCATTTTTCAATACAGGAGACAGCAAGAGACTTGGGTTTGATCCCTGGGTCAGGAAGATCCCCTGGAGAAGGAGATGCCAACCCACTCCAATATTCTTGTCTGGAAAATTCCATGGACAGAGTAGTCTAATGGGATACAGTCCATGAGTTTGCAAAGAGGCAGGCACAACTGAGCGTGAGTGCTCACATACACACACACACACACTTTAGCCTTTAAGTCAAATTGGGCATTTCTAAAGAATATAGTCAATTCTTAATTATTCCATGGTTTATACACTCTGGGATTTTTTAAAAAATCTTTTGTTTCTCTGCCTGCAATGTCTCAGTTGTATAACAAAGAATTATGCCAGAGGATGGGCAGCAGACCATGAAATCAAATAAATCAATTTGGCTTTTAACTGATGTCATAACAATTTCAGTAATAGAAGATTAAGTTGACTTATATTTGTCGTTTCCCATTCTTGTAAGCTTTAGCCATTGTCATGGAGGATGTATAGTTACATTTGCCATGAGGTGTTTTGCCTTGTGGCTGCTTAAAACATGAATTCCCCAGGCCCTTTGTGAGTACCATCTTCTACTGTCAGTTCTATCAGAGAGACTATGAAATAAAAACACTGATTTTATGTTAAATGTGCTGTGTCACTGTGCTTTTCTGGCTTTTCTCTCTAAGTGTGAGGATTTATGGATTAAGATGTTGGCATGTCAACTTTGTCAAAGGAATCCATCCCAGGATACTATAGAAGCACACTATAGATCTATATAAGCACATTTAAAAAGACTTTCACAGTTACACTCACAGGAAGAAAACTAAAAGTTGTATGCCACAATCTGGAGATAATTTCCACAGATTTTAGCCAAAAAAAAAAAAAAAAAAAAAAATGGATTGAGGAGTGCCACAGTGGAATCTGCATGTTCCCCCAGGAACCAAAACCTTTTCTTTAGCTGGCATTAAAAAAACACAGATAAGCTGATTTCACCCTAAAAACACTTCACATTTTCTAATTTAAAGTTTTGAAGGAATATTTTGATGAGTAGTGTGTGTGTTAGTTGCTCAGTCATGTCCAACTCTCTGCAACCCTATGGACTGTAGCCCACCAGGCTCCTCTGTCCATGGAATCATCTAGGCAAGAATACTGGAGTGGGTTGCCATTCCCTTCTCCAGGGGATCTTCCTGACCCGGGGATGGATCCCAGTCTCCTGCATTGCAGAAGGACTCTACCATCCTGAGCCACGAGGGAAGCCCTATCTTGATGAGAATATACACATAAGTTAATCATTGTGTTAATGCTTTTAATTTAGTGGATTTCATTCAGTTAGGAAAGAGTGGTAAGAAGATGAAGCTACCAAATAAAACATAATTGACATTGGGAATAGAATGAAAAAAAAAAAAACTAATTGAAAAGCAACAAGATGGTAGATTGAGCAAATGAGTTACCTTCTTTTTGACTGAATCTCAGAAAAAGCAGGAATTATATAAGACAAGGAATGGACTCATAATAACAATGTGAAAAAATATTTTCAAAATTAGCAGCAACATCTTGAGAATTTGAAAAATGTGAGATGGAATAGAAACCAGATAAAATAAAAACATCAATTAAAATATGTAGAAATCTGTTTTAACCTATCAATTTTTATCAGGGAAGCCCAAGATACAGTCACCAATATCATGGGGAGATGATGGTAATTATCAACAAAAGATGCTGCTGCAATGGAGTTTACATATTACTACACAGTTATTAGAAAGGCTAAAATAAAATAGAAACCTATGATGCTAAGTGCTGGCATGAACGCAGACGAATATTACCTCTCATTCATTGCTTTTGGAAGTATAATATGATACAGCCACTTTGGAAGACAATTTGGAAGGTTTTTTGTTTTTGAAAATCAAATATATATTTACCATATAATTCAGCAAATGAAATCCTACATATTTACTTAAGCAAAATAAAACTTTAATTAGAACAAAATTCTGTACTTGAATTTTTATAGCAGCTTTATTTGTAATTGCTAAAAAAAATTGAGGGAAAAAAAACAAAATGTCTTTCAACAGTTGATGAAAAAACAAACTGGGGTTTCTGTGATTTAAAAAAAAGAAACAGATTCAGGTATTGATTCACACAACAATGTGGATGAACCTTAACTGCATTTTGCTAAGTTAAACAAACCTGCCACAAAAGGCTATGTATTGTACAATTCTATTCATATAATATTTGGGAAAAGGAAAAATTATGGTATGAAAACATTATATATTGACACTGCTTGGAGGAAAAGAGATTGATTGACTATAAAGGGGTTATACTTACTAAGAAAGGGAATTTTAATACATACTAATTTAAAAATCAAGCAGTATATCTTGGGATACCAAGATTTTGAAATCAGACTGTGACAAATGAATCCAGCTGTATTACAAATATATGGAACAATTTAATTTAAAAGTGAGTGAATAAAAGGAAATTTCAAAAAAATGTTTTGACTGGAAATCATGTGTCTCAAGACAAAAATAACAAAATCATGTGCAGTTGTTGGTACATAATCAGCAAATATTAATTAGTGGAAATACAAATGATCAAGCCTAGCTAAAACAATCTTGCAAAAGAGCAAAGAAGCTCACACTTCTCAATTTCATAAGTTACTACAAAAGTTACAGTAATCAAAAAAGTATGGTATTGACATGCCTGTGTGCATGCTAAGTCTTTTCAGTCATGTCCAACTCTTTGGGACCCTATGGACTGTAGCCTTCCAGACTCTTCTGTCCATGGGATTCTCCAGGCAAGAATATTGGAAAAGGTTGCTGTGCATTCCTCCAGGGGATCTTCCCAACCCAGGGAACAAACCTGCATCTCCTACATTGGCAGGCGGGTTCTTTACCATCACCACCTGGGAAGCCTGGTATTGGCATAAGGATGGGCATAGAGAACAATGGGAATAAAAATAAAAGTTCAGAAATAAGCCCATACCTCTATAACCAAATGAGTTTTCACAAAGTTGCCAAGACCATTTAATGAGGACTTTCAACAAACAGTGTTTGGACAACTATAAATTCACGTAAGAAAGAGTAAAATTAGACTCCTCCTCATACAATGTATAAAAACTAACTAAAAATGGATCAAAATCTAAATGTAAGAGCTAAAACTATAAAATTATTAGAAGAAAATTCAACTGTCTTAGTGATCTTGGGTTAAGAAATATTCCTTATTTAAACAAAAGAAATATTTTTTTGATCACAAAATGAGACCACCAAAAGCACAATTTATTTAAAAATATATTAATTAAATTTCTTCAAAATTAGTATTTTCTGCTTCAAAGACATCACTAACAAAATGAAAAGATAATGCGCAGACTGGAACATTTATGAGTCATATATCTGTTAAAGAACTTGCATCTAGAATATATTTGGAGAAGGAAATGGCAACCCACTGCAGTAGTCTTGCCTAGAGAATCCCATGGACAGAGGAGCCTGGTGAGCTGCTGTCCATGGGCTCGCACAGAGTTGGACTTGACTGAAGCGCCTTAGCATGCATGCATGCATCCAGAATATATAAAAAAATCTTATAACACAATAATAGTAATAAAAGGGACAATTAACAGAAAAGACATTTATGTAAATAATATGTACAAAATGCAAAAAGCACAAGAAAAGATGTTCATTAGTCATTAGGGGAAAGTGCATTAAACCACTATGAAGCATAACTCACAACCTCTAGCATGATTGTAATCAGAAGACAAATTAGACCAAATGTTGACAAATGTAAAATAATAAAAATGGAATTCTATGCACATTGCTAGTGTGAAGGTAAAATGGAAAATACTTTGGCAGTTTCTTAAAAGATTAAGTATGAATTAACCATACAAACTAAGTCCATGTCTAGGACTCTTCACAAGAGGAATGAAAGGATAAGCTTACAAAATGACCTGCATATGGAGGTCTGATCATGGAGGCAATATTAATAATTGTCATTAACTGGAAAAAGAAACTGTTAAATGGATTAACAAATGCAGTATATCTATATGCTGGAATACTAATATTTGGCAATAAAAGAAAATAAAATACTCATATAAGTTAAACCATGAAAGACTTTCAAAATCATTATGCTAAGATAAAAAAGCCAGACATAAAACATCACAAATTGTATGATTCCATTTATAAAAAATTTATGAAAGAGAAAAATCAACAGATACAGAATTTAGCATAATAAATATCTGGGCCTAGAGGTAAGAATATAGAGTAATTGTTAATGGATATAAATTTTTTTGTGGAATAGTGTAAATATTCTGAAATTGGATTATGGTACCACAATTCTGAAAATTTATGAAGAATTATAGAATTATACATTTTAAATGAGTAAGTTTCATGGTACATAAATAATGTCTCAATAAATTTGCTTAAAAAGTAAGCAAGATCATGGAGAAATGCTATGGAACATTTATGACAGTAATTAAATGAAATGGCTACTGTAGAATAACTGGTTCAAGAATTAAGTACTATACATTCCTTTCTCTATAGAACGTCCACTGCTGGCATGAGTGACAGGTAAAAATGTAAATCAAATTTTTAGAGCATTCAGCTATGATATTGGGGCTGAGAAGAGACACAGACAAAGCCTTAGATGCTTTCAGATCTCCATAACCAACAGACAAAATGACTCCCAGATTTCCAGCTTACAGTTTCAGAAGCAGAGAAACTGCTTTTGAGGGAAACTCAAGATTTTAGTTTTGAAAATAGTAAACCTGAAACAATAATAATTATGACTATGGTTTTAAGTACTCTGAAACACACTGAGGGAAATCTGTGTGTCCTGCTTGAGCTCCGAGGGTGCATGCATTCTTAGGATTCTCTTGTCTCAGTCTAAATGTCATGGGTCTTGGTAAGTATGGTTCACAATAGGTTGTTTGTGACTTTTTCATTTCTTTGAACATACAACTGATTTGGTTTTTAATGCCTGTCCTTCTTTTATTCTAAATAATTTCAAGAGAGGAAAGAGAAGAGAGATACCTTGACTGTACTATCTTTTACTTACAAGGCCCTTCTCTCGGCCTTGCTATCTTCAGACGTAATTAGATTGATCATTGTGCACATAAGCTGGATTGTTATAGAAAGATTACTTATATGAAAGATATGTATATATATATTGGTTAAGAAAATGCATACTAAGTACTCAATAAATATTAATGTCAATTTGCTCTATTTTTTTGTGGTGAACTTTTATTTATTTATTATTTACTTTTTAATATAAATTTATTTATTTTAATTGGAGGCTAATTACTTTACAATATTGTATTGATTTTGCCATACATTGACATGAATCCGCCACGGATGTACATGTGTTCCCCATCCTGAACCACCCCCCACCTCCTTCCCCATCCCATCCCTCTGGGTCATCCCAGTGCACCAGCCCGGAGCACTATTGTTTTAGAGAAATCCATTTTTCAATAATTTGTAAGAAAAGAAGGTGCGTGGGACGGTAAATAATTTAAGCATTGACCAAATCTGTTTGGGATGCTATAAACAGAATATCATAGATTGGGCCAGTTGTCAATAACAGAAATTTATTTCTAACTGTTCTGGAGGTTGCAAAGTCCAAGATAAAGGTGCCAGCATATTCAGTGTCTAGTGAGAACCCACTTTCTGGTTTACAGATGGCCATTTTCTCACCATGTCCTCACATAAAGAGGTTAGGTAACCCTCTGCGGTCTCTTTTATAAGAACAGAAATCCATTTCAGGGAGACCCCACCTTCATGACCTAATAACCTCCTAAAGGCCATACCTCCCGTGACATAGGACGATAATATTTAAAATATTAATTTTGAGAGGATATGAACATTCAGATGATAGCAAACATTTTGTAGTTCTACCTTTACACTTAATTAATATATTGAATGGGCATGGACTTATTTCCTTATAATATGAAAATATTGCTCTGTTATATTCTAGTTTCCAGTAATTTTGTTTAGCTGTTCAATGACATTATATTGCCTGAGACTTTGTATTTTCATAGTATGTAGTCTGTGCTTTGCTTTTTGTTTGCAATATTTTTCTTTTTAAAGAATATTAACTATAGATTTTTGAAGCTTCTTTTTTGTTTTGTAAATAGTCTTGTTTCCTTCAAGTTGATTTTACCTTTGTTGGTTTGTTTTAGCCTGACTTTCAAATGAGAGACTTCCGTGATTGTCCAGTGATGGGCGGCTAGCCATCAAATTGTGACTTTCTTTTTAGAGTCTAGAGTATGGATAAGTTTGGCGGGGCCCTTATTTTTAGAGTCTCTTCCCTCAGGCTGGTCAGTACTACAGAGAAGGATCTTCCAGGCTCCTATTCACTTTGTATAATACTCATGGCTTAGTGATTTAATTTGGAAGAAAAGGGCTGGATACATCACCATACAGTATATGATCTTTCACTGAATTGATACGGTTCCCTGCTCTCATGTACCTGGTGGATATCAGTTCAAAGTCGTTTGCTTCCTCCTGCTGCAGTTAATAAGCCTCTAGTCTAATGCTAGGATGAGGAGTAACCTGTCATTCTCTGCCATCATAAACTGCCCTGTATGATCCTGTTCTAGGAGAAGGACTCAGGAGTATTTCCAGCACTTCAGGATCAAGAAGCAAATTAATTCTAAACTATGTAGGACACTATAGGTATTAACACAGAGAATAGATGTCTAGTTAGAAATGGCAAGATTAATACATGCATTAACTTTCAGTCTCTCCAGAAACCTCACTAAAACAGTAAAGATTTGTTCTGTGATTTTCAATTGTAAATAAGTAAAGCAAAAAATAGGACAAAAGATAACACTGAACTAATTTGGGTAGCTGTAAGCAGATGGATAGGAAATAACAAACACCCCACAGAAATTCTGTAGACAGCTCCATTTACATATTAGTACCCTGGAATGATGTATTTGTGATAGGGACTTAGATGAGGCTAAAAACAAAGAGGATAAGGTGAAAGTCTTTCTAAGAAACAGTTTCATTCACATATCTTCTTTCCCAGCTCTGAAAGCGGGGTTACAGAGCTGTTAGTGGCTATGAACAGAGAGCTCACGCTTCCTGACACAGATCCATCTACCACCCACAGAAAAGTACTTCTGGCTCAGGTGTTCTTGGGACCTCAGCCATTTTTAATGCAGCCATGAAATTAAAAGCTTTTTGGTCCATGGAAGGAAAGCTGTGACAAACCTATACAGCATATTACAAAGCAGAGCTATCATTTTGCCAACAAATGTCCATATAATCAAAGCTATAGTTTTTCCAGTAGTCATGTACAGATGTGAGTTGGATCATAAAGCAGGCTGAGTGCCAAAGAATTGATGCTTTCAAACTATGGTGCTGGAGAAGACTCTGGAGAGTCCCTTGGACTGCAAGG
Organism: Cervus canadensis; assembly: GCF_019320065.1. Classification (NCBI taxonomy): domain Eukaryota; kingdom Metazoa; phylum Chordata; class Mammalia; order Artiodactyla; family Cervidae; genus Cervus; species Cervus canadensis. Next base: position 20,659,448 of record NC_057415.1, read on the forward strand.
AGATCAAACCAGTCAATCCTAAAGGAAATAAACCCTGAATATTCATCAGAAGGACTGATGCTGAAGCTGAAGCTCCAATCCTTTGGCCACCTGATGCAAACAGCTGACCTATTGGAAAAGACCATGATGGTGGGAAAGGTTGAGGACAGAAGGGGGTGACAGAGAATGAGATAGTTGGATAGCATCACCAACTCATTGGACATGAATTTGAGCAAACTCTGGGAGATAGTGAAGGACAGGAAAATCTGGTGTGCTGCAGTCTATGGGGTCGCAAAGAGTCAGACACGACTTAGCTACTGAACAACAGCCAGTTTTTATTTCCCTTTTATGTGTTGCTAAGCTTATGAAAAGGACAACTCTTTTCATTGTTTATTTCCTAAAGCATAAGAAATACTTTAAATAGACTGCCTACTTGAGAGAACTAACCACTGTCCTTGTGAGAAGGCAAAGTAGATGAAATCCAGTAAGTGAATATATATATATTGCTTAATCATTCTGAGCCTGTTTTGTCCTTTCTTAACTAGAAATAACAAGTAATGTTTGCTTCCCTGGATTAATGTGAGACCCAAACACATTTAAATGAAATATGGGTGTGAAAGGACTTACTTCTAAAGATATCATGTCGCTGGGGCTTTGTCTGAACTGGAATCTGAAAGTTTGCCAGTAACATTACATTACATACATCAAAGACAAAGGCTTCCCTGATAGCTCAGTTGGTAAAAAATCTGCCTGCAATGCAGGAGACCCTGGTTGGTTCCCTGGGTCAGGAAGATCCGCTGGAGAAGGGATAGGCTACCCACTCCAGTATTCTTGGGCTTCCCTTGTGGCTCAGCTGGTAAAGAATCTGCCTGCAATGTGGGAGACCTGGATTCGATCCCTGGGTTAGGAAGATCCCCTGGAGAAGGGGAAGGCTACTCACTCCAGTATTCTGTCCTAGAGAATTCCATGGACTGTATAGTTTGTGGGGTCGCAAAGAGTTGGACACGACTGACTGACTTTCACTTCCCTTCACTTCCACTTCCTTCATCAAAGATATCTGCAAATTTTTTGCTGTTTCTCTCTTGAAAAGACAAGGTTTAAATTTTGTCACCATAAATCTAGGCAATCTCTGTACCTGCTTTGCTCAATAGAATAAAGCAGAAAAGACAGTTTCCAGACTGAGGATTTAATATGCAGATAGCTCCAAATTTCTGTCTCCTGAAACACGCTTTTGGATCACTATGACCACTCTGAGGAAGCCCAAGCAGCCACTTGAAAAAGAAATCAAGGGCTCTAGGAGAAAAGCTTCCAGACAAGGATGAGCACCAACCTCATCACCCAGGTGAGGTGCCATCCTGAATGTGGATCCACTGGATTTGTCTGTCCCTGAACCTGTGAAGGGCAGAGAGGGGCAGAGGTGAGAACAAGCATTTCATCTCAAACACTTGACTTCAAAATAATTGTTTGTATAATATCAAAAATAAATTGAAAAAAGAAAGATTAAAAATTAAAAAAACAAAAAACTCTTGATAAGTTGATTGAAAGGATATAATTCAAACTTCAGAGGAGTAATTCTGTGTCTACTGGCATAGCAGTACATGTGTGCTAAGTCCCTACAGCCGTGTCCAAATCTTTGCCATCTTACGGACTGTAGTCACCCAGGCTCCTGTCTGTGGGATTCTCCAGGCAAGAATACTGGAGTGGGCTTCCACGCCCTCCTCCAGGGGATCTTCCTGACCCAGGGATCGAACCCCTGTCTCTTACATTGATAGGCAGTTTCTTCACCACTAGCACCATCTGGGAGACCTTATACCAGGTCCTAGGCCTAATACAGCTACCCTAGTAGCTCAGTCGGTAAAGAATCCTCCTGCAATGCAGGAGACCCAGGTTCAATTCCTGGGTTGGGGAGATCCCCTGGAGAAGGAAATGGCAACCCACTCCAGTATTCTTGCCTGGAGAATCCAATGGACAGAGAAGCCTGGCAGGCTACGGTCCATGGGGATGCAAGAGTCAGACATGACTTCGCCACTAAACCACCACCACCACCAAGCCAAATGTAAGAGCTGCTGGTTAAACTTTGATGGAGCAAATTTGGCCAATAACTTTCTTTTCACTTTCTGGGCCTTAGATTATTCATCTGTAGATTTCTTTAAGATTAAAAGGGAATTTTTTTTTAGTTATAAAGGAAATTTTTAAATTACACAGAAAGCATAAAGCAAGTCAACTTACAACAGCAGCTGTTCTTTAGTAAAAATCTCATAGAAGCACATTCTAAACAGCCTGTAAATGCCCTGAACTATCTATTCCTAAATTTATTTATGGGTTTGCATTTTTCTCAGGTCTTTATGTACAAGTTTATACTTGCAATGCATGGAAATAGTGGGTCAGTGACAAATTCCATTGCCACTTTCCAGGATAATGAAAGCTGTCATGTATTGATGAGAAAAACAAACAAAAAGATTAAGCAGGGGTTTTCATGGTTATTCTATTCTGCTCTATTGAGATTGATTCAAATGTTAATGCATTCCTTGTCCAGCTTTAAATGTGGCAGTGGATTAGACAAAGTAATATCCGATTGTTGTATCTGGGTTCAGGAGTTTTGCATCGAGTGTTCTGGAACCATCTGTGGAAACCACCTCTGAATTAGTGTGACTCCACAGGGCATGCCTGTGTTACGTACGGTACTATTATTTGATTTTTTGAGATGACTCTGATGTTTTCATGACAGCGTCATAAAAATAGCAGGGACCTGTGGTGAAGCTGAAGGGGCAGGCAGCCAGGGCCCTCCCGGAAGTGAGGTTCTGTCAGGTCCAGATGGTATGCTGCTTTTCTGATCTGGCCCTGCTTCATCCTGTGGGCTTAGAGCAGGGTGCCTTCCATTCCCTGATGCCTCCCACCTGCTTCCTGACATCAGAAATAGAGGATCCTGACACTGAGATTACTTTTATCAACATGTCGTGATTATAATGGGGCAGATTGAGCCCAGTGTGAAAGCCCTCTAGGGCAGCCCTTTGACTTTAGATGGGCTTTCTGAGCTACTGCTGTGTGCAAGTAATTCACTGCTCGGATCACAGTGAGTATACTCTGGTAACCAGGAGTTTGTGGTCCAAAGGAGAAGAATCAAGGGCTGACAGTGTGTAAGGAAGTTGGAGCAAGGGGCCAACACCATGCCCTGATGGTCCAGAGGGAGTTTATCAAGGATCACTGTGGGCTGCTGGCTTCTGGGAAAGCCGATTCTGACCAGAGTTTCTCTTCTGCTTCTTAAATGGGTACTGTTCACCTTTAACCTAGAGCAACCTGTGCCCACCTGCTCAGCTCTGAACCATGCTTTCCACGTTCTCAACAGACCTCATTAGCATCTGACCACTGAGGGCACCGTTAAGCAGAGGCTGTCAGGAATGTCACCTGAACGTTAGCAGCTGAGAAACACAGCTTACATCCTCCCACGGCCAGTGAGGACCTTGGTCACAGGAAGCCTGACAGGTAGGTAGGACTCTGTACTAAATCCTGACCCCAACTAATTTCAATTGTATCTGCTCAGAATGAAGAGACAGTGTTCTTACTCAAAGACAAGAACGTTGCATTTGCTTTCTTACCAGAGAAATAATTAACACTCAGGTCAGTTATGCAATTTTCTAAAATGTGCATTAAAAATAAAATGGATAAAACTAATTACATTTCCTCCAAATTTTTTGGCTGGCTCATTTTTAAAATGCTACTATTAAGCTATGATAAATCATTTCATTAATAGCTGAGTGAGCTTACGTATTTGAAGGATCAAGATCTTCCCTTTTTTTAGCAAAAAAGTAAAAGGACATGCCATCTATTTTTTAATGAAAAAAGAGAAATTATGTATGTGTGGAGAGAGAGAGAAAGAGAGTCCCAGCAGCAGGAGAACATGCTATGAGATTTCTTTGTTTAGCAGGTGAGTCCCATAAATGTGACTCAGCTTTGGTCTGACCAGAAGCAGAATTTCTTCCTATGCCATAATACTGTTCCCATAGTCTTATCTATTTTGATTTCAACAAGCATATATTTTATTTAAAATTCTATATTATTTACTTCTTTACTTTACACTGTGCTAAGAGAGTCATTTCCTCTGTGTGTGTTTTAGCTCATCTTATTTCAGCAGGTGGACATTCTATGCACATCTCAATATGAGAGAATGAATATAATCATAGCGTTTCCTCCTGGTCACCAGTCAACTTGTGCTGAAGGATGCTCAACTTTTGTACCACTTGAGTTTCTACAATGATTTTGATATTGAAAAAGATAAAGAATTAGCAAGCAATATGTTAAGAGTCTTGTTAGAATCACTGACAATAAGAAATTTACATCTGAAATCATTGAATTAACAAGTTTTGAATAACTATCATAGATGCTTTTCCATGCATGCAAGGGCTATTAGTGATACAAATAATGCATTCCCAAACACAGAGGGATGTATGAAAATGTAATAGAATATTACTCCGTCATTAAAAAAAAAAGGAAACAATGCCGTCTGCAGCAATGTAGATGGACCTAGAGACTGTCATGCAGAATGAAATAAGACAGAGAAGGAGATATACATAGAATCTGAAAAGAAATGATGCACATAAACTTCTGTATCTGCAAAACAGAAACAGACTCGGACTTAGAGAATGAACTTATGGCTACTACGGGGAAAGAATGGGGGGAGTGATCGTTACGGAATTTGGAATGAAAAGGTACATGCTTCTCTATTTAAAATGGATAACCAACAAGGCCCCTACTGTATAGCACAGGGAATTCTGTTCAATGTTATGTGGCAGCCTGGATGGGAGGAGAGTTTGGGGGAGAATGGATACACATATATATATGGCTGAATCCCTTTACCATCCATCTGAAACTATCACAACACTGTTCATCAGTTATACTCCAGTGCAAAATAAAATATGTAGAAAGAAAGAAAATGGAGATCCCTCAGTCACAATCATTGCTCCTGCATGGGGTTTAAGTTGTGTATAGGAAGAACTGAAGAGGTAATGAAGACGGGGGTGGGAACAGGGAGCAGCTTTTGAGGAGGAGTTGGGAGAACACTCTGAAACCCAAAGAAGAAGGAAGCAGGCACAGCTGACTAGCAGATGGAGTAGAAATTTAAGGATAATTTTAAATACTGCCTTCAGGTATATAAAGGAAACCCAGTTTGTCACTCTTTGGATAACTTAGGGGCTTAAAAAAACAAAAGATATGAAAAAGTAAGACAATATATCAGAAATGAAAGAAACTTCATGGTTCCACATTTTAGCATGTAGTAAGTACAATGCGATGTAGGGGGTTTAGGGCAGTGAGATTTCAGAGCGATGTTGCAGGGCACACCAGAAAGACTGATTCTTTTTTAAAGTGTACTGAACTAGGTCTGAGAAAAGAATTATGATTCAATAGTATGATTGACAATCTGCTGATAAAAGTGGCTCCCTAATCAATCAGGTGGACTGTGAAAACAATGATAACAGGTAAGAATTGAAATCTATATTTAACAGCTAAGAATTGAAATCTATATTTAGTGCTCGCTTCAGAAATCTATATTTAATCATTTAATTATAACACTGACACAATAGGGCCAAGAGTCATAAGACTTTATTACTTAGGGTATTTTTAAAAGTTACCACTGTAATTCTGGAATTAACTTCTTTTGGAACTGCTGTTATTTTGGATTAAAATATGAGGAATCTAAATTTTGCAGTAGTAGGACAATCACTGTGGAGAGAGAAGAATGAATGGATGATGTTTCTGCTTAAACTTGGCAGACTGGAGCCCCAAGTACAGCTCCTTAACTTATAATCTGTTTAGGCAACATAAGAGGAGAAATCGTAATGGGGGAGGTGACTATATCTGAAAAATGTTTGGAAGTTAGAAATCATAGGGACAATTTAACTGACAGAAAACTAGAGTTCATGCTTGTCAAGAAGAGCTTGGAATAAAGTTGACTCAAGCGATGAAACCCAAGATGGTTCGGCAGTGGAGGCCCCAGGTTTTCCACACCTATATTTAGGCACAAGAGAACAATATTAGATCACTAGACATTTGGAGTAATGACCCAGCACAAAGACAGGCCACACAAGGTAACAGCGTAGAGGAAACTCAGAAAAACATTTGTGCACAGAACAGAACAAAGTGATATATTTTAACTGTAATGGATATCTTCAAAGGAATAAGAACAGATTGCATTCATGAAGCAAGAACATGTGGCTATGAAAGTAAACATTGAAGGAATAAAAATTAATTTTTAATTACCCAGGAGTTTAAAAAAGTCTAATTGAATGATTGCCAGCCAAAGTTAAGGAAATTTATCAGAAGTGTAGGCTAAAAGAAACAGGCATAAAGAACATGAGAAAAGTAATAATAATAAGTAATCTTTCTAAAACCTCTAAACAAACAATCTATATTTTATAAAAAAAAAAAAATGAAAAACAAAAGTTGAAGAAATTTTTTGTTTATAATGGAAACATGTATGTTTCTGATTTTTTCATATTTAAAAATACCACTGTTGCAGGAAGGGGGACCCCTTCCAGGGTCCGAAACTGGGCTCTTGTCTAACACTGGGAAATGAATTGTCTGAGGAGACACATGTGCTGACAAAACAAGAGATTTTATTGGGAAAGGGCACCCGGGTAGAGAACAGGGGGGTAAGGGAGCCCAGGAGAACTGCTCTGCCACATGGCTTGCAGTCTCGGGTTTTATGGTGATGGGATTAGTTTATGGGTTGTGTTTAGACAGTCATTCTGACTCAGAGTCCTTCCTGGTGGTGCACGCCTTATTCAGCCAAGACAGATGCAAGAGAGAAGGATTCTGGGAGGTGGCCGGACATGTGGTGTCTCCTCTTGACCTTTTCTGAACTCTTCTGGTTGGTGGTGGCTTATTAGCTCCATGTTCCTTACCAGGACCTCCTATCATAAAACAACTCATGTAAATGGTTACTATGTTGCCTGGCCAGGGTGGGTGGTTTCAGTCAGCGTGCTTCCCCTAACACCACTGGAAAATGTAGAGCAAGGAGTTTAAAAATGCTTCCTACAAAGCACTCGATGTAAAACTTCAGAATATTAACAAAGATGATTAGGTTATAATTATTGTTATAAGAAAAAAAGATCATGTAGATAAACTTTTGAGAATCTGAATGATGTAGGTCTTCTCAACCACTCAAAAAGACAATAGTTCAACATAATCATATATAGCTTAATAGCATTTATTAAATCTTTGTACTCTAAGTCCCGTATATTTACCCAACAACAAAAAAGTATATATGAAGTGATGATAACTTAGAATCTCAACACTTAGATATAAAGGGTATTGAAGAAACAATTTTGTGGAGATGTTTTTTGAGAACAGGAATTGGACCCTTCATGTGAGAAGAGAGAGGAAGGGGTATGAAGAGTTCAGGCATAAGCTTTGATTGACCTCATTAGTCTTACCTAGATACTGTCAAATTGCTGGGCTTACACAAATACATTAGGGACCAAATGGCAATGATTTAATTCCTGAGGGAATCGCTAAGATGATATAGCTGATTCAAAGAACTTTTAAACAGCTGATCCATACGGCTAACATGATATACAAATGTGTGGGTAAGGCTGTTGGTCAAAACACTTGTTAATGATTGACAGGGCAATAAGCTCGAACTGTTCTGGCTACCATTTAGAAATCATCTCTATTGTATAAAAATCTACAGATCTACATGTAAATTCAGTAAATCTGGCACCTTTAGAAAATAACTAACTAAATCAATCAGGGCACATCCTCCTAAGAGATTAAGTAATTCTCAGTTAGGACTGTGCTCCCAATGTGACATTAAAGAAAATATGCTACCGGCCTCGTCAGTCAGTTCCGTCACTCAGATGTGTCTGACTCTGCGACCCCATGTACTGCAGCATGCCAGACTTCTTTAAAAAAAAAAAAAAACAACTAATTTCCAAGTTTAACTTTTTTTTTTCTCCCCCTTAATGAGTGTATGTTTCCCTTGGACTCGATGTGGTCTTCTCAGGCAGAAGCCAGTGTAACGGAGGTTTCAAGTGGGACCAATCCAAGAGGAAGATGATTTTATTAGAATAGACTAGAAGCACTGCCAAGGGGAAGGGTATTACCAAGGACAGAGTTAGGGAAGCATTACCTCAGAGGAGAGAGAGAGACAGGGATAGAGAGCAACAGAGACAGAAAAACAGAGAGCCATGGCATCCCTACAAAGCAGCCACACCATTTTGCTGTTTGTCAGCAAGGCCTGCCTCTCAGTTCCCTCCTCTTACACATCAATCCTCCCCCACCCCCCAACTGATTAAGTAATCCTTTAATCCTCAGGGGAGTCAAATTCCATCCTAGTGTAGGGGGTCTAACCCTTGGGAAAGAACAAGGAAGGATCAGATCTGCTTCCTTTTCCACTACAGGCGTGCTGTCCTGGGACAGAGAGTTTAAGAGGTAGGAATTCTGTACAGAACTGAATGTTTTAATTGTGAATTTTGTTTGGTTATAAGGAATAACAAGAATGCATTTTATTATCTAAGAAAGACATGCACTATCTTGTGGTTACTTTAGATTTCATCAAGGAATAGATAGGAGTAAATTGCCATGTGGGGTGAAGGACAGTGATGAGAGTATGAAGAATTCTTCCCAGGATTTCCCAGTGGATAAGACTCCATCCTCCCAATGCAGAGGGCATGGGTTCAATCCCTGATCAGGGAACTAAGATTCCACATGCTGTTGTTGTTTAATCGCTAAGTTGTGTCTGATTCTTTGCGACCCCATGGACTATAGCCTTCCAGGCTCCTCTGTCCTTGGGATTTCCCAGGCACAAAATACTGGAGTGGGTTGCTGTGCCCTTTGGCAGATGATCTTCCTGACCCAGGGATCAAACAAGTGTTTCCTTGTCTCCTGCATCGCAGGCAGATTCTTTACTGCTGAGCCGCTGGGGAAGCCCCTAATGCTGTACAGTGTAGCAAAAAGAAAAAAGAATTCTTCCCCTGCTCTCCACAGATGGAAGCCCGCTCATCCAATGCAGAGCTCTCATTCTCAAGAAATGAAAAGGGTTGGGTCAAAGGAAGAGTGTGGGTTTTGAGGTGTAAAGGAATGAACAGTGTAAGAAAGCAAAAAACTTAGTTTTAATATCAGGAAATCAGCAGATAGTATGTGTATATGTATAACTGAATCACTTTGCTGTATATCTGAAACTAACACAACATTATTAATCAACTATACTCCAATATAAATTAAAAAAAAAAACAGCCAAAACACTACAACTCAAACACAGGAAATGATGAAACAACAAAGAAAATACCAGAGAAAACACCTAAGATGGTTTGTTTCTGGGAAATCAGGGTAGGGGTTGGGCGAAGGGAAATGCAGAGTTTGTGAACTCTTGACCAAATTGACCTACATTGCAATATTTCAGTTGAGGAGTATCACATTAGTGCATAAGTCTCCACAATGGGAGAGGCACTGGGATGAGGGAAACAATTTATGGTAAAATTATACCCTTCCATCAGCAAATTTTAAAATGTTAATTAAGTGTCAAACTCTTCGCACTATCATATCAGCCACACAAGTTTGAGTAAGAAGAAAGAAAGAAGGAATATATATATATATACATTGCCATGTGGGGTTATAATTATATATATTATATATATGTATATATATAATAACCCCATGTGGGGTTATAATATATATATATCTCATAGTATGGAAGGAAAAGATTCTCAGAATGTTAAAATATTTGACTTACTGATTTGTGAACAAAACCATTTAGATATCATACTTTACTAATGTAATTTGATATTTGAGAAAAGACTCAAAATCTATTAACAAAATACCATTAACATTAGCTAAGCTTTTCACCATTTCACTTATTTCTTCAACACCAGGTATAGTTGCTATAGAATATTATGTTACAGGTGTACAATATAGTGATTCACAATTTTTAAAGGTTATATTCCTTTTATAGTTATTATAAAATATTGGCTATATTCCATGCATTGTACCATAATCCTTTTAGTTTATTTTACACTTAACAGTTTTTACCTCCCATTCCTCCACCCTGTATTGCCCCTGCCCCATCCTTCTCCACACTGGTAAACACAAGTTTGTTCTCTGCATTTGTGTGCTTCTTTTTTGTTACATTCACTAGTTTGTTGTATTTTTTGGAAACCATATGTAAGTGATATCATATCGTATTTGCTTTTTTATGACTTATTTCACTTAACATAATGCCCTCCAAGTTCATATGTGCTGCAAATGGCAAAATTGCATTCTTTTTTTATGCATGCGTGCTTGCTCAGTTGCTAAGTCATGTCAGACTCTTTTCTGACCCCATGGACTATACCCCACCAGGTTTCTGTGTTCATGGGATTTTCCAGGCAAGAATACTGGAGCAAATTGCCATTTCCTTCTCCAGGGGATCTTCCCAACCTAGGGATCCAACCTGTATCTCCTGTGTCTCCTGCATTGGCAGGTGGGTTCTTTGAACTGAACCACCTGGGAAATCCCATTCTTTTTTATGGCTGAGTATTATTGCATTATTGCATTATATATATATGCATTATTGCATATATATATATATATATACATACACACCACATTTGTATCTATTCATTTACTGATGGACACAAGTTACATAATCATGTCTTGATAATTATAAATAATGCTGTAGGAAACTTGAGGCACATGTATCTTTTAAAATTGTTTTCACTTTTTTTTTCAAATATGTACACATGAGCGTTCTTCCCCCCCCCCCCCAATTATTTTTATTAGTTGGAGGCTAATTACTTTACAATATTGTAGTGGTTTTTGCCATACATTGACATGAATCAGCCATGGATTTACATGTGTTCCCATCCCAATCCCCCCTCCCACCTCCCTCCCATCCCACCCTCTGGGTCATCCCAGTGCACCAGCCCTGAGCCATCTCATGCATCCAACCTGGACTGGCGATCTGTTTCACACTTGATAATATACATGTTTTAATACTGTTCTCTCAGATATCACCCTCGCCTTCTCCCATAGAGTCCAAAAGTCTGTTTCTATACATCTGTGTCTCTTTTTCTGTCTTGCATATAGGGTTATCGTTACCATCTTTCTAAATTCCATATATAAAACTCTAGAGGAGAACATAGGCAAGACACTCTCTGACATGAATCACAGCAGGATCCTCTATGACCGCCCCCCCCCCCAGAATATTGGAAATAAAAGCAAAAATAAACAAATGGGACCTAATGAAACTTAAAAGCTTTGCACAAAAAGGAAACTATAAGTAAGGTGAAAAGACAGCCCTCAGATTGGGAGAAAATAATAGCAAATGAAGAAACAGACAAAGGATTAATCTCAAAAATATACAAGCAACTCCTGAAGCTCAATTCCAGAAAAATAAATGACCCAATCAAAAAATGGGCCAAAGAACTAAACAGACATTTCTCCAAAGAAGACATACAGATGGCTAACAAACACATGAAAAGATGCTCAACATCACTCATTATCAGAGAAATGCAAATCAAAACCACAATGAGGTACCATTACACGCCAGTCAGGATGGCTGCTATCCAAAAGTCTACAAGCAATAAATGCTGGAGAGGGTGTGGAGAAAAGGGAACCCTCTTACACTGTTGGTGGGAATGCAAACTAGTACAGCCACTATGGAGAACAGTGTGGCAATTCCTTAAAAAACTGGAAATAAAACTGCCATATGACCCAGCAATCCCACTCCTGGGCATACACACCGAGGAAACCAGATCTGAAAGAGACACGTGTACCCCAGTGTTCATCGCAGCACTGCTTATAATAGCCAGGACATGGAAGCAACCTAGATGCCCATCAGCAGACGAATGGATAAGACAGTTGTGGTACATATACACAATGGAATATACTCAGCCATTAAAAAAACTCATTTGAATCAGTTCTAGTGAGGTGGATGAGACTGGAGCCCATTATACAGAGTGAAGTATGCCAGAAAGAAAAACCCCAGGAGTGTTCTTGACATTTTGCCTAAACCTCTTCAGTGCTTACATCAACCCTGACATATCAGTTTTTCATTGCAAATGATGTTTATATCTCCAAGAATGAATATTTTTTTTAATTGTTAAACTACTGATCTTTTGTATCTTCAACCTTAGAACAAGACAAAAGGATTTGTTCAAAAGTAGAAATGTGGCTTTTAGATAATGCTGATAACACTGAAGTATATTACCCCAACTCTCTCCAGTGTTGGACAGAATTTATTAGGGAGCAAACAGGAAGGATGCCATGAACTACAAGCAGTGGAATCCAGAATCTTGTGCCAGAAAACAACACCCTCAGTGGTTCCTCCATTTGGGGGCAACCTAGTGGAAAATGGCTACATTTATAGAGGGAAAGGTGATTACTAAATCTGTTCTCTGTCCTCCCGGAATTTATGTCCCAAATTCATGTTCATTCTTTTATCTCCAGAGAAGTGAAGTTTAGCTCTTCCCAGATTAGGTTTCAGAGAGTCTGAACAACTGTAGATGACAAATCCGCTGTCACCAAGACAAGTGTGCACAGCTGACACTGCCCAGATGAAATAGGTCAAATCCATCAATGCTTGTACTGCAATGAATCCATGAACTTGACCTTGGTTTACTTGGCAGTGATGACTGTAATGGCCTTCCCGAATATGGTTTAACTTTATGTGTGTTTTGGCCTTGGGGTTTTATTATTAATTATGTTTCTATTTCCTTCTCATTGATACAAGAATTTATTATGCCTTTTTATTTCCTGTATTTTTGATTCTTTGAAAATTGAGGCCTTGCTGACTCTGGAGGGAGTGTCCAGGTGGTAGAGTGGTAAAGAATACGCCTGCCAATGCCAGAGATGCAGGAGACATGGGTTTGATCCCATGTGGAGTAATCTTTCCAGGGTTGGAAAGATCCCCTGGAGTAATCATGGCAACTCACTCCAGTATTCTTACCTGAAAAATTTCATGGACAGAGAAACTTGGCAGGCTACAGTCCATGGGGTGGCAAAGAGTCAGACACGACTGAGCATGCATGCCACAGTAAGGGACTTCCCAGAAAGCATACCTTTCATTTGAAAACAAACCAGTCCAGAGCCCACCCGATCCACCTTCTTTATGTGGGTCTAAAACTCAGACCACTATCACCTGCCCTAATCACCATCACCCCAATGCCCCAGGGCCTGCTGAAATTATTCAAACTAGCTTATCCTAGGTCTACTCATCCTGCCTCACACGTTGCTTCCTGAAGAATCCACAGTGAAGGTTCTGGCCCATGTTACCTCCACCCTCTCTTTCTCATCCACCCCAGTGCTTTCCCTGCAGCTTTCTGGAGTGTAACATGGACCCTCCTCTTGGGAACTGTGACTAATCAACCATCTCTTTAGCATCAGTTGTTTCATGATATGTTAGCTTTGTTATACCTGGATAAAAACCTACATTTTAAAACAGTAAACTTGGCCCTGTCGTTTGTTGACATGTAATGCACACACACAGATGCTGAAGATGAAATTTCATCCCTTTGTCTAGTCCACAGAAAGAGAAATAAACAATCAAACATTTACCAAGCAAAGGGTGACTTCTACCTCCACCAGGGAATTGAGGGAACCAGAAGTAGCAGCAGTGCCAACAATAATTACTGTTCCAAGAACTTTGTGTCACACATCTTGTTGACGTTTTACATGTACTGTTTCATTCCATGCTCATGACAACACTATCATGTCGATTTTATTATCTCCATTACACAAAAATTAAGAACTTGCCAAATCCACACAATTAATAAGGTACAGATCCTGGAATGTTATTTGAGTCTCTAGAATGATGAGACTGTATGACTTACACATGATGCTGTGGGCTTCTGGGAACTTTGGGTCAAGAGAACCCATTTCATAGAACTGACTATAAATTCATACTCCCATAGGCTGTCTGCACTTGCATTAGGACATCTGGATATAAGAAACATAAGAGCTAAAGGAGAAGAGGTATATATATACACATATATATATCACTTATTGGGTGCAATTTGCCATGTATCATGTGTATCAAATGGTTCATCCAGAGAAGTGGAACTGGTAACATATTTACATATACATGTACAGATATATGATAAAAAGTAAAGGAATTTATTACAGAAGGGAACTTATTCCAAGGAAATGGCCTGTGCAATCCTAAGTCAAAGAGCAGAAAGCAGGAGAGGAAGGTCACTGCCAGTCTGGACCCTACAGATTTGAGCTAATGTTGCCCAGTCAGAAATCAGAAAGGAAGTTCAGAGGAGGAGGAAGGATTGCAGACCCAGCTATAGTATTGAATTTCTACATCAGTTCAGTTCAGTTCAGTCGCTCAGTCATGTCTGACTCTTTGTGACCCCATGAACCGCAGCACGCCAGGCCTCCCGGTCCATCACCAACTCCCGGAGTCCACCCAAACCCATGTCCATCGAGTCGGTGATGCCATCCAACCGTCTCATCCTCTGTCATCCCCTTCTCCTCCTGTCCTCAATCTTTCCCAGTATCAGGTTGCTTTCAAATGAGTCAGCTTTTCCCATCAGGTGGTCAAAGTACTGGAGTTTCTGCTTCAACATCAGTCCTTCCAATGAACTGATTGGATCTCCTTGCAGTCCAAAGAACTCTCAAGAGTCTTCTCCAACACCACAGTGCAAACACATCAATTCTTCAGCCCTCAGCTTTCTTTATAGTCCAACTCTCACATCCATACACGGCCACTGGAAAAACCATAACCTTGATTAGATGGACCTTTGTTGGCAAAGTAGTGTCTCTGCTTTTAAATGTGCTGTCTAGGTTGGTCAGAACTTTCCTTCCAAGAATTAAGTGTCTTTTAATTTCATGGCTACAATCACCATGTGCAGTGATTTTAGAGCCCAGAAAAATAAAGTCAGCCACTGTTTCCACTGTTTCCCCATCTATTTGCCATGAAGTGATGGGACCGGATGCCATGATCTTAGTTTTTTGAATGTTGAGCTTTAAGCCAACTTTGTCACTCTCCTATTTCACTTTCATCAAGAGGCTCTTTGGTTCTTCTTCACTTTCTGCCATAAGGGTGGTGTCATCTGCATATCTGAGGTTATTAATATTTCTCCCGGCAATCTTGATTCCAGCTTGTGCTTCATCCAGCCCAGCGTTTCTGATAATGTACCCTGCATATAAGTTAAATAAGCAGGGTGACAATATACAGCCTTGACATACTCCTTTTCCTATTTGGAACCGGTCTGTTTTTCCATGTCCAGTTCTAACTGTTGCTACATGCATACAGGTTTCTCAAGAGGCAGATCAGGTAGTCTGATATCCCATCTCTTTCAGAATTTTCCAGTTTATTGTGATCCACACAGTCAAAGGCTTTGGCATAGTCAATAAAGCAGAAATAGATGTTTTTCTGGAACTGTCTTGCTTTTTTGATGATCCAGCGGATGTTGGCAATTTGATCGCTGGTTCCTCTGCCTTTTCTAAAACCAGCTTGAACATCTGGAAGTTCACAGTTCACATATTGCTGAAGCCTGACTTGGAGAATTTTGAGCATTACTTTACTAGTGTGTGAGATGAGTGCAATTGTGTGGTAGTTTGAGAATTCTTTGGCTTTGCCTTTCTTTGGGATTGGAGTGAAAACTGACCTTTTCCAGTCCTGTGGTCACTGCTAAGTTTTCCAAATTTGCTGGCATATTGAGTGCAGCACTTTCACAGCACCATCTTTCAGGATTTGAAATAGCTCAACTGGAATTCCATCACCTCCACTAGCTTTGTTCGTAGCTTTGTTCATTTGTTTCTACATCAGGGAAGCCAAAACTCTCTTTCAAAGATCTTTTAATTGATTAAGTCAGAACCACCTAGGGTAATCTCATTTTGAATTAATTTACAGTAAAGTAATTAGGGCTTTTAATCACATTTGCAAAGTCCTTTCACAACCACCAGGTAGTTGCTCAGTTGTTTTGACTCTTTGCAACTCCATGGACTGCAGCCTGCCAGCCTTCTCTGTTCATAGAATTCTCCAAGAATACTGAAGTGAGTAGCCATTTCCTTCTCTACGGGATCTTCCTCAACCTGGGATCAAACCCAGGTCTCCCACATTGCAGGTGGATTCTTCAACTTCTGAGCTGCCAAGGAAGCCCCTCACAGCAACATTGACTTTAATGTTTGGTTGAATGACTAGGACATGGGTGCAGGACACATAACGGCACTACTTCCCTCTATCCTCCAGTTCCCACCAGGGAGTAGCCGTCACAGAGCACCCTAACCAGAATCATACTAACAATGTAGTTCTGGAGATTGTACTTCAGCGGAGCCAGAGAGACACTTCAGAAAGCCTTCACACTGTGTACTTGAAGCTGTGTTTCACACAGCTTAGGCACAGTCTGTTATCCTTATAACACCCTATGAAATAGGGATGAACAGATTATGCAACTTGCTTACCAACAGGAAGCAGCCAAGCCAGGAACAGAACAGAGCAGTGAACCCTCTTCTGTGCAGTGATTCATTTCTGAAAACAAAACTGGGATTGGTCATTGGTCTCTACTCTTTTCCACACTGGATTCCTTTTGAAGCTACACACAATTATCTGGTCTACATTTTCACACCATTGTTTATTAAGGAAGATTCATAACCTTCCTATAGAGAAAATAAAGATTTCTAGGGGATCAGTTCAGTTCAGTTGCTTAGTCATGTCTGACTCTTTGTGACCCTCATGGACTGCAGCACACCAGGCTTCCCTGTTAATCACCAACTACTGGAGCTTATTCAAACTCATGTCCATTGAGTTGGTGATGCCATCCAACCATCTCATCCTCTGTCATCCCCTTCTCCTCCTGCCTTTTATCTTTCCCAGCATCAGGGTCTTTTCAAATGAGTCAGTTCTTCACATCAGGTGGCCAAATTATTAGAGTTTCAGCTTCAGCATCAGTCCTTCCAATAAACATTCAGGGCTTTTTTCCTTTAGAATGGACTGGTTGGGTCTCCTTGCAGTCCAAGGGACTCGCAAAAGTCTTCTCCAACACCACAGTTCAAAAGCATCAATTCTTCAGCCCTCAGTTTTCTTTATAGTCCAGCTCTCACATCCACACCTGATTACTGGAAAAACCATAGCTTTGACTAGATGGACCTTTGCTGGCAAAGTAATGTCTCTGCTTTTTAATATGCTGTCTAGGTTGGTCATAGTTTTTCTTCTAAGGAGCAAGAGTCTTTTAATTTCATGGCTGCATTCACCATCTGCAGTGATTTTGGAGCCCCCAAAAATGAAGTCTCTCACTGTTTCCATCATTTCCCCATCTATTTTCCATGAAGTGATAGAACCAGATGCCATGATCTTCATTTTCTGAATGTTGAGCTTTAAGCCAACTTTTTCACTCTCCTCTTTAACTTTCATCAAGAGGCTTTTTAGTTCCTCTTCACTTTCTGCCATAAGTGTGGTGTCATCTGTACATCTGAGGTTATTGATATTTCTCCTGGGAATCCTGATTCCAGCTTGTGCTTCATCCAGTCTAGCATTTCACATGAGGTACACTGCATTTAAGTTAAAGAAGCAGTGTGACAATATACAGCCTTGATGTACTCCTTCTAGGGGATGAAGAGGCATAAATATCTGGACACTCTAATGGGAGTTTAAATTACTTTCATCTAACTCTTACAGGGAGAAGAAAAATGTTTTCCATCTATTTCCAGCCATTACTAGCAATTTTTTGTTTGTTTAAAAAAAAACCAAAACACATTTCTACCTGAATATGCTTTTGTTTCCAGTAAACATTATGTGTGGGAATAGGAACTTTGATAAGAGAGAGACATGCTTTAAAATGTAGTTCTAAGCACATTCTCTGCCTGCAGTTCATTTTAGAGTCTCTGATTATAGTAGAAAATTTGTTCTGAGGTGTAACTTATAATGAGTGATGAATCATGCAGCCTACTCATAATACAGATTGTCAAGCCCCTGTCAGACACTACTATATTTTTATTTTTTATTAGCTACCAAGTTAACTTTTTAAATTACTGATGTGTACTTTTCAAAACTCCATAGATAGTCAAAGCCTGCAGAAATGACTTGCGAGTACAATATATCCGTGGGGGTTTGATTTTAATGAGGGGTTCTTGATGCATCAGCCCTCTCAGAGGCTATTAGTAAGAAGGATGGGAGAAATCTTTTCCACTGTGGAGGTGTTAGCTCATCATTTCTTCAGCTGCTCCTAGAGTCTGGGGTTGAGGAAATGTCCCCAAGAAAGAAACATCAGGGGTCTGGTCACTATCTCCCAGCTAGCCATCCTGGGGATGTGTCCCCTCCAGTCTCTGATTAAATCATTTGTTGATTGTGGGAAGGATTTCTGATACTAGCAGCAAATTGCCAGTGCTGGGAAGGGAAGGGCTTCCCTGAAGCTGACTCGTGTGTTCTGCCTGTGTTGCACAAAGTTCTATTTAGTGATGACTGTACTGACCCTGCTGTGCCTGACTCAGAATAGGCCCCTGTGCCCCAGTTACACTGGCTTCCTGGCTGCAAAGGCCTTTAGCAAGGTAGTGTGGACTATGGATGTGGGCAAATGAGGCCACATGGAAGCAACTGTCATTGACAACAAGGAGGTCCAGGAAAGACAGGCCACATGCTGGATGTCATCAATATTGATGCTCAAATGACATGATGTGGAAGGGAGTGTCTATGAGGACAACAGGAAAGCCACACATTAAGGCAGTAGGCAGCAGAGGGGAATGGCCTGAACCTGAAAAACAGCATTGTTTTATGGTGCAGGAGAATCATGGAGGAAAAGTAAACCTCAACTTCATTTCCTGTTCCAGAAGTAGGGAAATTGGGGGAGAATCAGGTCTGCCTCTTCTGAAAAAAACTGCAGGAGAAGTATGTCCTGGAGGATAGTCAGGGCCCACGAAGGCCAGGAGGTGAACCCTGGGAGAAAGTGTTGGGAACATAGGAGATTTTGTTAATGACAGGAGCTTAGTGGTCATAGAACAACAATTTTTTGGGAGAAACTAGAGAGCTGATGCAGCATTGGGTCAGATTCAGAAGGCTTGTTGCACTTAATTCTATCCCAGGTGACCTAGATGGTAAAGATTCTGGCCTGCAGTGCAGGAGGCCTGGGTTCGATCCCTGGCTCAGGAAGATCTCCTGGAGTAGGAAATGGTAACCCACTCCAGTGTTCTTGCCTGGAAAATTCCATTAACAGAGGAGACTGGGGGGCCACAGTCCAAGGAGGGCAAAGAGTTGGACACTACTGAGCAGCTAACACACAGCACACAGGAAGTTACAAAGACCCTATAAAAGCCGTTTTCCCACTGAGAGCAAGGACAGTGCCCAAGAATGTCCACATTCTGGGTTGTGGTCCTCACCACCTCGTGATCAGTGGAAGCTCCATCTGAGAATGGTAGGTAGGGCTACAAGGATCCATGTCACAGCACAAAAGGAAGCTTCATTGTTCCTAGCTGCCAGGACAAAGATGAAAGATAAAACACTGTTTCTTCCTCAATATGTGCTTCGTTTGAGTTGTGACTGTTAATGACAAAATTTACAAACACATTAATCATGATGAAGTATAAGTTTTATGAACTCATTTGGGAGGGAACCAGCAGAAGACAAAAAGAAAACAAAAAGAAATACTCAGTCAAGGAAAGAAAGTTCTAACTAAGAATGCTAAACCACTTGTGAGGCTGGTTAAGTTTCACAGGACACAGACCCCCTAACAACATTGGGATAACTCACCTTCCAGGCTGTGAAAGTGCCAAACCTCACCAATCTCCTCGGGTCAACCACTAATCTGACAGGCTGTAATCCAACTGTGTTTTCTTGTTGTTAATTGTAGTCAAATACATTTATACTTCAATTATCTTCCCGGAAATCCTTCTGCTAAGTGAAAGCCATTCAGTGAGAAAAGAGTTCCACTAATTTTAACAGGAAAAATTAGTGAAGCATCCTAAACCATTTCCACAGAGATTCAAACATATATTGGTTGAACAATGAAAGCTCATGAATTTAATAAACAATTGGGAAGAGTAAACATGAACATGAAGTTCTTTTATTCACAGTGTTGGAATGTAATGAAGGTTTCTTAAGCTCACTACCATAAGAAGACTAGAGAGTGGATGGTGAATGGTGTGTGGGGAGACATCCTTTAGAGGGCATATTTTTCTTCCTGCACCCTTTCTTAATACTTTTCCTTTTTCATGCAGTTTGTGATTGTCTTACACTCAGACTGAATTAAAGTTATAGCAAAAGAAAATGTTTTCAGTACCTGAAAACTCTGTCAATTCTACACTTTGCATACAGATTAAAGGTCCTAGAAGATTCCGCCTCTTCATCACTCTCTGAGCTTACCTAAGCAGAGCAAATCACCTTGTGTTCATCTGAACATAGCAGAAACTCAACTTGGTTTCACACAGAGTGTTCCAGCTAGAAAACTAGAAAACTAGAGAACTACTTCTAGTAAGCTATAGTAAGCTGTAGTATCCTTATAGTAAGTAAATCCTCACCTGAAATAATATCAAAATATTGGTTCATGTAGAGTAGTGATTTGGTGTGATTGTGTGAAAATAGCACCGTATACCCCCAAAATAGTCATCCTAAGAAAAGTGTAGTTTTTCAAAAACTATTATGCCAAAACATGGTTAATATAACTCAGTCAATTTTCAGAAGAATTCTATGTGCTCTGACAACACAGACACCTTTCCTAAGTGTGCTCATATTTAGCTGCTCAGTCATGTCCAATTCTTCACAACCCTTTTGACTGTAGCCCTCCAGGCTCCTCTGTCCATGGGATTTTTCAGGCAAGAATACTAGTGTGGGTTTCCATTTCCTCCTCCAGGGAATCTTCCTGACCCAGGGATTGAATTCACCTCTCCTGTGTCTCCTTCATTGAAGGCAGATTCTTTACTCATTGAGTCATAGAGGAAGCCCTCTAGGAGTTAAACAGGCCTCATAGGAAATGCTCTCTCTCAAAACATCAAATAATGAGCCTTGCCTCTTGTCCTAAGTTTCAGCATTTTTTTTTTCTTTCACATACTTGATAATCAGTTTTGAGATATCAACCTGAACTTGGAGACTTCTTTCCAGCATCTCACAGTGACTGTAGTCTTTTCTTCTGCTGGAGACTCTGAGTCAGGATGGAGGCGGATACCACCACTCACCTGGAAGAACCATAGGAGCTGCTTGACATGAAGACACAGAGTGGAACCAAGAAGTGAAGCTGACTCCCAGGCAGCATAGAGACTGTGTCCATGGGGAGGATGATTACCTGACCAAGGAATTTACAGAAGGGATCCTACCTAAGACCCAAATTTTAAGGGGATTTGTGGTGGTTGGAGAAAACAAATGCCTCCACTAGAACTTCAAACTTCAACCCTTCCTCTTTATGCTTTTCTTAACACATTTTTGGAGCAGATCATCAGCAGGGGTTCGTCACTCACAGTGTACTGAAGAAGATCCTGATAGGAAAAAAGGAAGCTAAAGCTTCCTGATTGGTAGACTAGCAAAGCTACAGTTTGTGAGAGAAAAGGGCAAGGGAGGGCGCGACAACACCCTTGATACATGTAAGCAAGTTGTAAGCAATTCATGAAAATGGGAATCTCAAAGCAACTTTGCAGTGAGCCTCTCAGTGTTTCTGTCATTTTTATAGGAGCATGGTAGACAAGGATGGATGGCACGTGCTTTGTTCATGTGTGCATGCTAAGTTGCTTCTAGCATGTCTGACTATTTGTGACTCTGCCAGGTTCCTCTGTCTGTGGGATTCTCCAGGCAAGAATGGGTGTGGGAGTGGGTTACCATGCCCTCCTCCAGGGGATCTTCTTGACCCAGAGATCAAAGCTGTGTCTCTTGTCTCCTGCATTGGCAGGCAGATTCTTTACTACTAACACCACCTGGGAAGCCTGGCACATAACCCGCAAGCCAGTCTCTGTCTTTATACTTGCTTACTCTTTCTGGGTAACCTACAATCTCGGCTAATACCTTCTTCCAAAACCATCTGCTAAATAATGCTCTGGTATCAGACGAACTACCTGATTAGAAAAATTTCTCTATCCCTTGAAAAAATATTAAAAAATGTAATGGTCATACAAATGCCCAATTTCTGACTTTTCCAATTGCTGATATAATATTTTATCTGTTTCCATGACAACTAAGAGCTTTATAAATTTTTTCTAGCCTCTGATATTTTCCAGAATGTATCTGCATTTCTGTACTTTAATAATTGTGAGCTGACACTAGTCACATAATTCTATCTGGATTGCATATGTGCTTCCTATGTGTGCCAAGGAGGTGTAATTGATGCCTTTGTTTTACAATATAAGACATCTTAAATAAGTTTTTATGTATAATGTATCTTAAATGCTCATTCACTCTGCTCAATAACTAGTTAAATCATTGCCAGCTTCTCATCATTTTTTTTTTCCCTCAAAGTTAGAAATAGTCACTAGTGTGATTGCTCACTCCAGGCACTTGTGATAACCAAATTGAGTTTATCAAAACTAGCTGGATTGATTAAAATTTATGAAGACAGTAGGGCAGGGTTTTCAGTGAAATTTAGACCCTTAATAAACAATCCCTAAGAAAGTATAAAGAAGGAGATAAAAAGCATGGAAACAAAATGATTGAACAGAATCATCAAAGTAAAAAGTTACTTCTTAGAAAATATGTACAAAACATGGATTATTGTATACCTGACTTATCTAAGATAGACCTAGTTCCCCTCAGCTCTCTGGGGTCACCTTCCATTTAGCTTGTGTCTCAGATTATTAATTGTTAATTAAATATAGTTATAAATAGTTGAACTCTGTTAATTTAGCATAAATTTAGCAAACCATTACTTTGCTTTTCTACCTTCTTCCATGGTCTCACCTAGCAGTGTGTGCAACTGAACAGAATTCTCATTTTAACATGTGTTTAAATCTGAAATATGATCTGTGATAACTTGCTTCTCTTTGACTATCTTTCCAGATATGCATGACTAATTCCTCCTTCAGAGAAACAACATGCAGTGTTTTCTGATAAATTGAAGTGTGCCTGACACAAGCAATAGGGTCAGCTAACATCTTCTGATCATGGAAGAGATACTTGGCACTATGCTCCTGCCATACATTTGGTATACCAGCTAGCCATGGTACAGCTTCTCTGGTGGCTCAGTGGTAAAGAGCCTGCCTGCCAAGCAGGAAACTTGGGTTTGATTCCTGGGTCAGGAAGATCCCTTGGAGAAGGAAATGGCAACCCACTCCAGCATTTCTTGCCTGGGAATTCCATGAACAGAGGAGCTTGGTGGGTACAGTCCATAGGGTTGCAAAAGAATCAAACATGATTTAGCAACTGAACAACAGCTAGTTGTGCTATGGCCACAAGGCTACCTGTCAATGGGGTCAATGATTAAACATGGGAAATTACAGCTTATTTTATACTTGAAATAGGTATGACAAATATGTACGACCAATCCTTCTGTGGCATGTATATAGTCTAAACATTCTGGTTACAACATTTTTCATTTTTAATACATGCAAATCTGCAATTATTTATTGTATTGTTTAGTAACACTTTAGTTTTACAGTTAACTGTTTTGTTTGCAATTATTTTGCAGCAATGAACTACAAAGTTTAAAAGTTCATGTTTAATTAAAGTTATAAACAGAAATTGTATTTCTCAAGATCAATGTTTGTTAGCATTGATCATCTACAATGGGGACTGTAGTGATCACATGGAAATGAGAAGTGACATGGGGAATCAGGTAAGCAGTTATCATAAGAAGACTATGCCTAAAAGTAAAAACTGAACACATCTTGAGAAAAATGTGTTTTCATCACATGCTGTGAAAAAAAAAATTCATTTAGATCAAATAAATCCACTTTGAACTTCACATTTTTGTGGCATATATAAAAATTGAGGCAATAGTTATTGAGGAATAATTATAAATTTCTTTATGGCAGGATGATCAAACTAAGTTCGAATTATAAAGACAAGTAACAGTGTCTCAACACATCTCCACTTGTGACAGGCCTTTCCCGATGTGCAATGTGCATCTTCATTGTACATTAACCAGACTTCAAAGCAGGAGACTATAATTAACTTTTACAAAGAATAGTCCCTTTCCTCAGACTCCAGAATTGTAGTTTTAAGGTTAATATTTTCTTTTTCATCCCTACTTGGGATCACAATGACATGAAAACTCACTCTGTACTTGCAAACCTGACCAAAACATCTTGGATGATCTTTATATATTAGCTATGATACATAATTCTTGGTCTCAAGAATGCATGACTGTGTGCTCAGTTGTGTCCTACTCATTGAGACCCCATGGACTGCAACAGGCCCAACTCTGCTGTCCCTGGAATTTTCCAGGCAAGAATACAGGAGTGGTTGGCCATTTCCTCTTCCAGGGGATCGTCCCAACCCAGGGATCAAACCCACATCTCCTGCATTGGCAGGTGGGTTCTTTACCACTGAGGCACCTGGAAAGTCCTCAAGAATGTATTATGTGGCATCTCTAGCTCTTGACCCATAGAACAGTTCTCAGGGCTTCTAGAGGTCTATCTCCTGAGTTATAATCCTCAGTTTAGCTCAAATAAAATTATTTTTTCTTCCTTCTTAGCTTGATTGCTATTTGATTTTTCATTATTGGGCTTCAGTTAGCAGACAAGCATAGAAAAGAAGTAAATGATATCGGATTTCCATCAGTGATTTGACTTGAAACAGAAAATTATTTAATTCCCATACTGATTTGATATTTTCATTTCATTCAGATAATTAATGTAGGTCTTTGGAATTTTAGTCTCTTGGAAGTGAAGTACCTGATATGTGAATGTTACCAGGATTTCAACTTAAATGTTCAGCCAGAAAGATACAAGTATTTGTATTTGTAATTATAACAAAATTTTTAGTGGTGCCAAAGTTCATGATAACAAAAAAACTTTTTTTCATAAGTTAAAAAAAAAACTGTGAGCAAAAAATATTAAAAAGTAATTGGAGGGCACACATAATTCATAGTTTTATCCAAATAAACTGCATTGTTCTGCCAATTGGAATAAAAATCAGTTCAGTTCAGTTCAGTTCAGTCATTCAGTCGAGTCTGACTGTTTGTGACCCCACGGACTGCAGCACACCAGGCTTCCTTGTCTATCACCGACTCCCAGAGTTTACTCAAACTCATGTCCATCGTGTCGGTGATGCCATCCAACCATCTCATCCTCTGTCATCCCCTTCTCCTTCTACCTTCAATCATTCATTTCCCGCATCAGGGTCTTTTCAAATGAGTCAGTTCTTCACATCAGGTATCAGAGTTTCAGCTTCGGCATCAGTATTTAGAATGAATATTCAAGACTGATTTCCTTGAGGATGGGTTGGTGGGATCTTCTTGTAGTCCAAGGGACTCTCAAGTCTTCTCCAACACCACCGTTCAAAAGCATCAATTCTTCGGCGTTCAGCTTTCTCTATAGTCTAACTCTCACATCTATACATGACTACAGGAAAAACCATAGCTTTGACTAGACAGACTTTTGTTGGCAAAGTAATGTCTCTGCTTTTTAATATGCTGTCTAGGTTGGTCATAGCTTTTCTTCCAAGGAGCAAGAGTCCTTTAATTTCATGGCTGCAGTCACCAGTTGCAGTGATTTTGGAGCCCCCCAAAAATAGTCTCTCGCTCTTTCCATTGCTTCTCCATCTATTTGCTATGAAGTGAAGGCAAAACTAAGCCACGATTTTCTTAATGTTGAGTTTTAAGCCAACTTTTTCACTCTCCTCTTTCACTTTCATCAAGAGGCTCTTTAGTTCTTCTTCACCTTCTGCCATAAGGGTGGTGTCATCTGCGTATCTGAAATTATTGATAATTCTCCTGGTAATCTTGATTTCAGCTTATGCTTCAACCAGCCCAGCATTTCGCATGATGTACTCTGCATATAAGTTAAATATAGTATCCCAAATTTGCAAATATTTTAAATATACACAGCTAAGTAACTGAACTACAAAATTTTGTGGAAAATCTACCTAATTTTAAATAGAATAATGGAATGTGTTTTAAATCTCTTTGTCTCTCACAAATCCTATTTTAGATGTTTGAAACTTTGAAGAACAACTGTGTAAAGTAATCCATGTTATCAACAATAATGTTGATTTTCATGACCCTTCTAAATTTAGTTTTGTGTTTTATGTCAAATAAATGAAAAGTCTTGAAAGCAGAAGAATATCTAAGAAAATGCTGAATGAAAATAGGATGACTAACAATGTTTCAGAATCTAAATTTGGCAAAATATTCCAAAATACTAGAAAAACAGACTGACTATTTGACAAGTTTTGCCTTTTTAAAATATTTGTCAATGACATGCATTTTAAATTATAGTGAAAAAGTAGCTCCTGTGAAAACAATTTGCCTAAAATATTTACAATTTCAGTCCAAAAAAATTAAAAGCAGAAGTAGTTTCCATCAAGTTCTGCCCTGTCAAGGTGCTTTAGCTCCATTGAGTTATTTCACAATGAAAAAACATTTTCCACAAAGGAAGTGCTAAATTCCACAAAGGAAGTGCTAAATTTAATCATAAAGTACAACTTTGAAGGTTATATATAACACTTATGGCAGAAAGTGAAGAAGAACTAAAGAGCCTCTTGATGAAAGTGAAAGAGGAGAGTGAAAAAGTTGGCTACAAACTCAACATTCAGAAAACTAAGATCATGGCATCTGGCCCCATCACTTCATGGCAGATAGATGGGGAAACAATGGAAACAGTGAGAGACTATATTTTGGGGCCTCCAAAATCACTGCAGATAGTGACTAGGGCCATGAAATTAAAAGACACTTGCTCCTTGGAAGAAAAGCTATGAGCAACCTAGACAGCATTTTAAAAAGCAGAGACATTACTTTGCCAACAAAGGTCCATCTAGTCAAAGCTATGTTTTTTTTCCAGTAGTCGTGTATGGATGTGAGAGTTAGACTATAAAAAAAGCTGAGCACTGAAGAACTGATGCTTTTGAACTGTGGCATTGGAGAAGACTCAAGAGTCCCTTGGACAACAAGGAGATTCAACCAGTCGATCCTAAAGGAAATCAGTCCTGAATATTCATTGGAAGGACTGATTGCTAAAGCTGAAACTCCAATAATTTGGCCACCTGATGTGAAGAACTGACTCGTTGGATAAGACCCTGATACTGGGAAAGATAGAAGGCAGAAGAAGGAGATGACAGACGATGAGATGGTTGGATGGCAACACCTACTCGATGGACATGAGGTTGAGTAAGCCCCGGGAGTTGGTGATGGACAGGGAAGCCTGGCGTGCTGCAGTCCATGGGGTCACAAAGAGTCAGACACTCTTGAGCAATTGAACTGAATTGAACTGAACTTTGAAGGAGACTTCTATGGATTTTATGTTTAAAATTTTACATAATAAAGACCATATATTTAAAAATATGTTATTCTGAACAATGTAAATGACATTGAACAGGGAATATTACAACTAAGAAATGACAATATATAAATAATACAAGAATAACCACTCATAATTTTTAATGTTTGGATATTCATTACCAACAGGCACATTTGCTTTTAAATTTGCTCTAGTATTCATATATTTTTAAAGGAAATATGCTATTTTAAAGAGTTTTTAAAACTAAGTCTTTTAGTTTATAATATAAAAAACATCTTTTATATTGTCATATTTTCTATAATTTTAATTACCTTATGGTTATCCTTTCACTCTCCTGGTTTGAAAGATAATTTTCCCAATCATCCTGTATCAAAGAGCAAAAATTCTGGTAAGATTGATAAAGAAGTAAAGAGAAGACACAAATATTATTATGAATGAAAAAACACATGTCCACAGATAGAGCAGTCATTAATAATATTCTGTGATAATGATATTAGTAACTTAGTGCAACATTTAAAAACTTTGAAGAAATGGACAATTCTTTTCATATGTAACCTAATCTAACAGGTAAAATTAGATTCCACGAAGAATATTGAGACTAAAAAAGAAACTTAAACAAAGGTCAAAACTTTTGACCAAGACAAATACTATTGCCATATGGTTTTCTAAGAGAGTTCTACCAAGTTCTCACCTGATAGATAATCCTAGTTTATACAGGCTTTTACATAGAATAGAAAAGAATGACTTGTCAATTTATTTTGTAAGAACAGTACAATCATGGAGCAAAATATAAGTACAGTACATGAAAAGAACATTATAGGCTGATTTGACTCAAATAACTACATATAATTATAGATAGATTATAATTATCTTAATATAACAGCCTAAATCCTACAGTGCATAAAAATGGTGATACACAGTACCTTGGGACTAAAGCAGAAAAATTTGGCCAACACTAATTTAGCCAAATGATTAAAGTCAACATACTCTGTAATAAGTCATATTGAGAGCATATACCCTTGAGAGAATGTGTTGAGAATGGTTCTCAACTTCTAGGATCTTCCTCCTCAAAATCCGTAACCCCAGCCTCACCACAGGAAAATGTGGGACAAACTCAAATTGAGGGACATGCTACAAAATATGTAACCAGTAATCCTCAAAAGTGTCAAAATCATCCAAAAAAAAAAAAAAAAGGAAAGTCTGAGAAACTGTCATGCCTAGGAAGAGCCCAAGGAAACATGGTGACTAAACATGGTAACATAGCATTCTGGATGGAATCTTGGTACAAAAAAAGGACATTAGGGGAAAATAAATAAATAAAAAACTAGTAAAATTGTGATTAAAGAATGAAGATTAATAATAAAAAAGGAATTCATTGAAAAAAATAATAAACTTTAAGAAAAACAATAATTTGACTTTAAAACTGTTAGATGGTATCTATGATGTTGAAGTGGCCAGAAATCTATAATGACCCTAAAATTCCCAGTCCCTAGTAGACACACTTCTTCATTTAGCCAAACACTAACCTATGTGCTGCTATGAAGGAACTGTTTTGATGTGACTAAGGTCCCCAGTCTCCCTAATTTTGAGGACATTATCCAGGTGAACCTCACCTGACCTGGTGAGCTCATTCAGTTTCCAGCTAGTTGTAGAATATAGGGAAATAGTCATGCACACCAGCTGTCCTGGACAAAAGTGTACACCCACTCTGTGAGCTGTCCATGAGTGTAATAAGAAGGATCTGTGAGCAGCCTCTGGCTGAGTGTTCTCTGGCCAACAACTAACACGATAATGGGAATATCCATCACACAGGCAGAAAGAAGTGAATTCTGCCAACAAGTGAGGTTGAAAGAGAGGACTCTGTCTCTGAGAAGGTTGATACCTGGATTTCAACTGTTAAGACCCTGGGCAAAGAATCCAGCCACACCCTACTACTCTTTGGACTTACAGAAACTGGGAGGCAATAAGTTTCTGATGCTTTAAGCCACTGAGTTTGTGGTAATTTGCCATGTGACAAATACAAATGTAATACAGTAAAGTAATAAAGAGTAAGATATAAATAGTTACAGGACAAAAATCCTCCAACGGTAAGAATGGCATTCCATAAAGGAGAACACATACATGGTTAGTAAATATGTAAAAGATATCTTTAACCACTTTAATGAGGTACGTAAATGAAATTCTAAAGAAATAATATTTTGCACCTATTAAATTACCATTACTTAATCTTTCAAATACAAAGATTTGTAGATGATATGAATTAAGAATCTCTTATTCATTATAGGTAGAAATGTAAGCTGGTATAATGACTTTAGGAAACAATTTAAAATTATGTTATAAAATTGAATATTTGCATATCTCACTATGACTAGAAAGTTCCATTTCCAGGAACATATCCAAGAAAACTCTATAAATGTTCAATAGAAATCATGTATTTAAAAGTTTAATAGATTCCTGTTTTTATTAGAAAGATCTTGGAAACAATTAAAATGTCTATCACTGAAGAAAAGGTAAATTAACTGTGGTGTATTCACACAATAGAACATTAGGTAATAGTCAAAACAAGTATATCAAACCATATGGATCAATCTTGGCAATATAGTTTGTACAGGCTAGTCCCACAAGGTTATATCCATGCATATAATGATAAATAAAACAACCACTGAAAAAAAGTTTACTTAAGATTTTTAAAATGGGAGAGGAAGGTGGGAGGAGGTATTGGAATGGGGAACACATGTAAATCCATGGAAATAAATTTAAAAAAAATTAAAATAAAGAAGATAAAAAAAGCAAAAAAAAAAAAATTAAAAAAAGATTTTAAAAATGTTTTTATAGTAAAATTATATTTTACAAAAGCAGCAGACATATTTCTAGACTGTGGTTACCTCAAAAGGAGATAAGTAGCAATTTGCAATAGGGAAATGTCAATGACCATCAGCATTCTAGGGAATCACTTATCCATGGGTCCATGCTTGCCGTTATATTGAAATGAGACAAAAAATGGGAGGCACTTCACAATGGATGTGTATTAGAATCACTCAGGGAGATTCCAGAGTGCCCCACCCCACCCCCAGTTCTGATTTTCTATCTTTAAGACTCAAGTTAGGAATTTGCATTGTTAATGAACTCTTGTACAGATTAAAATTTGTATCTCCAGAATCCAGAGAAACCTTTACCATGACTTGAGAGGGGAGTCCACCATCCTTGAAAAGCTTTATGGTGGCTCATATTTGTAGAAAATCACATTGGGAACTGTTGCTATCAAACTGGATTTCCCAAAACTCAGTGAGGATAATGGAATTCCTGGGAAACAGGGACCCACACTTAGTCCCCAAAGATGAGATGGGCTGGGAGCTACAATGAACAATGAAGCCAAAATTGTAATCAGAAAGTCTGACTCATGGAAACCTATGGCACTGGCCCTTTGATTATGGTGACCCTAGAACTGAAATGGAGGGACAGCCTGCTGAAGTCCTACAGACCAAGGGAAAGTTAAGGCAACAGTCTTCTTTATGATTAATAGCATTCTTAATTTTACAAACTGGACAGTTACAAAAAGAGGACTCAGCTGATAAGACAAAATATGTGGACATTATATAAATAAGGAGCCTCAGTGTATCAGTTCAGTTCAGTCACTCAGTTGTGTCTGACTCTTTGCGACCCCATGGACTGCAGCACACCAGGTCTCCCTGTCCGTCACCAACTCCCGGAGCTTGCTCAAACACATGACCATCGAGTCAGTGATGCCAGTGAATGCCAGTCGATGAGTCAGTGTATTCCTCAGGTTAAATAAGCGTTGGTTTGGGGCAGAGAGGATGTATAGCCTACCTTTACACATTTGAAATATTGTCATAACATGGAGATTAAACTTTCATTATGTAATTATGAAGACTTAGAACCGATGGATAGAAATATA
Source organism: Cervus canadensis (assembly GCF_019320065.1). Taxonomy (NCBI): domain Eukaryota; kingdom Metazoa; phylum Chordata; class Mammalia; order Artiodactyla; family Cervidae; genus Cervus; species Cervus canadensis. Next base: position 20,690,625 of record NC_057415.1, read on the forward strand.
GGTAGATATTGAATATCAAACATTTTAAAAACTTTAAATATTAGACTAGTTCTAAAAGAAATTAGTTACAATGAAGTGATTTCAATAGAAATTGCATAGTTATCAAAATTTGTAGATATTTTTCAATTGCTTTAGAAGTCAAATAAGATGACCTTTAAGTACTGATGATAAGGTTTGATTTCTTATATTCTTCTAACAACAGAACATTAAAACTGAAAACATATTCACCCTCTTCACTTCTACATATAAAACATAAGAGAACACACCTTTTATATAATTCCACAAAGGACGTTTGTGTTTTTGTTTTTGAATTTTGAATACCACATCTCTTCCAAAAAAGAAAAAAAAATATCTCAAATGTCAAGTATTTTCCTTTCAGCTAACAATGAAGCAGAATTAGTGAATACTCCTTTTTTTTCAGGTTTGTGACTCATTTTTCAAACTGTAGTGAAAAACACATAAGATAAAATTTATAATCTTAACTATTTTTAAGGCACAGTTCAGTGGTTCTAAGTATATTTACACTGTTATATGACAAATTTCTAACACATGTTTTTCATCTTATACTCTATGCCCATTGACAACAACTTCCCTTATATTTTCCTCCAAAACTCCTGGCAACCATCACTTTATTTTGTGTTTCTATAAATTTGGCTATTTTAGATATATTATATACATGAAAGTATGCAATATGACTTGTTCATTTCACTTAACATAATGTCCTCAAAGTTCACCCATGTGGCAAAATGTGACAGGAATTCCTTCATTTTTAGGGCTGAAAAATATTCCATCATATGTATATAGCACACTTTCTCTCTCATACAGATTTCTCAGGAGGCAGGTCAACTGGTCTGCTATTCCCATCTCTTTCAGAATTTTCCACAGTTTGTTGTGGTCCACACAGTCAAAGGTTTTGGCATAGTCAATAAAGCAAAAGTAGATGTTTTTCTGGAACTTTATTTCTTTTTTGATAATCCAGGGGATGTTGGCAATTTGATCTCTGTTTACTCTGCCTTTTCTAATCCAGCTTGAACATCTGGAAGTTCAGGGTTCATGTACTGTTGAAGCCTGGCTTGGAGAATTTTGAGGATTACTTTGCTAGTATTTGTGGTGAGTGCAAGCGCGCAGTAGTTGGAACATTCTTTGGCATTGCCTTTCTTTGGCTTCCCACTAGCTATCTATTTTACACATGACAGATTATATATGTCAGTGCTACTTTCTCCATTCGTCCTACTCTCTCCTTCCCCCGCTGTGTCCACACCTCCATTCTCTACATCTGCATCTCCATTCTTTTCCTACAAAACGACTCATCAGTGTCTTCTTCAGGTTCTTTCAGCAATGATTTATAGTTTTCAAAGTACAATTCTTTCACTTCCTTGGTTAGGTTTTTTCCTAAGTATTTTATTCTTTAGATAATATTGTAAATGAAATTGCTTTTTTAATTCTACTTTTGGATTGTTAATGTATAGAAATGTAACTGATTTGGGGGAAATAATGGGGCATAATGACTTTGTATCCTGCAAATTTGCTGAATTAATTTATTAGTTCTAACAGTTTGTGCGTGTGTGTATCTTTGGGTTTTATACATAAAAAAATAATGTCATATGTAAACAGAGATAAATTGATTATTTCTTGTTAGTTTGGATATCACTTTTTTCTAACTGATTGCCTGAACTTTCAGGGGCATGTAGGGGAGAAGTGGTAAGAGCTGACATCCTGGCCTTTTTTCTGATGTTGGAGAAAAGGATTTTTCAGCCTATTATCATAAAGTACAATGTCAGTTGTAATATTTTTTCATGTATAATCTTCATTTTGTTAAGGTAGTTGCCTTCTATTCTTAGCTTATTAAGTGTTTTTATCATACAAGGGTGTTATCAAGTATCTTTTATGCATCAAGAGATAATCATGTGTTTCTTGTCCTTTATTCTGTTGATATGACAAGGTTTATTGACTAATTTTCTTATGTTGAACCACCTTTTCATTCCAAGAATAAATCTCAATTGATTATTATATATAATTCTTTTGACGTGCTTTTGAATTTGATTTACTACTGTTTTATTGATGGTTTTTTTTCTTTAGTGATGTGTTCATTTCTTCCTGTTGTGTCTTTGTCTGGCTTTTGTGTTGAAATAATACTGGCCTCATAATGAGCTTGGAAATCTTTCCTCCTTTTCAAATTTTTGAAAGACTTTGAGAAAGGATGCTGTCTCCAGGAATCTAAATAATATATTTCTGTTTTTTATAAGCCATCCAGTTAATGGTATTGCTAAAATAGCAGCCTGAACACATTAATGCAGAAATTGGTTCTGAGAAATAGGGATGCTTCTATAACAAATACCCAAATATGTGAATGTGGGTTTGGGACAGGATAATGGTTAGGGTTTGAATGCAGAGTTCCAAAGAATAGCAAGGAGAGATAAGAAATCCTTCCTCAGTGATCAATGCAAAGAAATAAAGGAAAACAATAGAATGGGAAAGACTAGAGATCTCTTCAAGAAATTTAGAGATACCAAGGGAACACTTCATGTGAAAATGGGCCCAATAAAGGACAGAAATGTTAGGGACCTAACAGAAGTAGAAGATATTAAGAAGAAGTGGCAAGAATACACAGAAGAACTGTACAAAAAAGATCTTTATGACCCAGATAATCACAATAGTGTGATCACTCACCTAGAGCCAGACATCCTGGAATGTGAAATCTAGTGGGCCTTAGGAAGCATCACTATGAACAAAGTTAGTGGAGGTGATGGAATTCCAGTTGAGCTATTTCAAATCCTGAAAGATGATGCTATGAAAGTGCTGCACTTAATACATCAGCAAATTAGGAAAACACAGCAGTGGCCACAGGACTGCTAAAGGTCAGTTTTTTCATTCCAATCCCAAAGAAAGGCAATGCCAAAGAATGCTCAAACTACCACACAATTGCGCTCATCTCACACACTGGTAACGTAATGCTCAAAATTTTCCAAGTCTGACTTCAGCAATACATGAACCATGAACTTCCAGATGTTCAGGCTGGTTTTAGAAAAGGCAGAGGAACTAGAGATCAAATTGCCAACATCTGCTGGATCACTGAAAAAGCAAGAGAGTTCCAGAAAAATGTTTATTTCTGCTTTATTGACTATGCCAAAGCCTTTGACTGTGTGGATCACAATAAATTATGGAAAATTCGGAAAGAGATGAGAATAGCAGACCACCTGACCTGCTTCTTGAGAAACCTGTATGCAGGTAAGGAAGCAACAGTTATAACTGGACATGGAACAGCAGACTGGTTCCAAATAGGAAAAGGAGTATGTCAAGGCTGTATATTGTCATCCCACTTATTTAACTTATATGCAGAGTACATCATGAGAAATGCTGGGCTGGAGGAAACACAAGCTAGGATCAAGATTGCTGGGAGAAATATCAATAACCTCAGATATGCAGTTGACACCACCTTTATGGCAGAAAGTGAAGAAGAACTAAAGAGTCTCTTGATGAAAGTGAAAGAGGAGAGTGAAAAAGTTGGCTTAAAGCTCAACATTCAGAAAACTAGCATCATGGCATCTGGTCCCATCACTTCATGGCAAATAGATGGGGAAACAGTGGCTGACTTTATGTTTTTGGGCTCCAAAATCACTGTAGATGGTGACTGCAGCCATGAAATTAAAAAACGCTTACTCCTTGGAAGGAAAGTTATGACCAACCTAGACAGCATATTAAAAAGCAGAGACATTGCTTTGTCAACAAAGGTCCATGTAGTCAAGGCTATGGTTTTTCCAGTGGTTATGTATGGATGTGTGAATTGGACTATAAAGAAAGCTGAGTGCCAAAGAATTGATGCTTTTGAATGGTGGTGTTGAAGACTCTTGAGAGTCCCTTGGCCTGCAAGGAGATCAAACCAGTCAACCAGAAAGGACGTCAATCTTGAATATTCATTGGAAGAACTGATGCTGAAGCTGAAGCTCCAATACTTTGGTCACCTGATGCAAAAAGCCAACTCATTGGAGAAGACCCTGATGCTGGGAAAGATTGAAGGCAGGAGGAGAAGGGAACAACAGAGGATGAGATGGTTGGATGGCATCATTGATTCAATGGACATGAGCAAGCTCCAGGAGATGATGAAGGACAGGGAAGGCTGGCACGCTGCAGTCCATGGTGTCACAAAGAATCAAACAAAACTGAGCAACAACAAACAGGGAAGCTGGAAAAATGAATAGCTGTAGAGAAAGCTTCAGTCTTCTTAGTGAATAAATAAGTAATCATGTGGGTAAAAAATATGGTAGTGAAAGTTATCATGATGAGGTCTCAGATGGAAATAAAAATATGTTACTGGAGAATGGAGAAAAGGTGACCCTTGTCACAAAATGGCAAAACTTGGTCTAATTACATTTTAGTGTTTTGTGAAAAGTAGAACTTATGAGCAACAAAATGAATATTTAGCTAAGGAAATTTCCAAGCAGTTTGTTGAAGGTATAGCTTGCCTCCTTATAGTAAAATAAAAGAGAAGAGAGATGATTTAAAATGAAAATTTTAAGCAAAAAGGAAGCAGAACTAAAAGATTTGGAAAATTCTCAGTTTAACCAATTGTAACTAAGGAAAATGGGATGAAATGAATGGAAACTATTGGACTTCCTAGACTCTACAGGGCTGAACCCTAGAAGTAAGCTGTGAACCTATAGTATTCTTTAAGGCTAGGGGGAAAGGACACTTGGTGGCAATTCAGAAATCATCAGGTTGCCAGACCTACCACAGGATCAGTGTGTGTGTAGGCTTGGGGCAGATTTGCCTCCCCCTTAATTTCAGAGGCATGGATCGAACCCTAGTAGAGAGCCATGCAGGGACCTGGGAGTGCACTCTTAATCCAGAAGAAGTCCGTGATGGCATGGACAGATACCACAGAGAGACACAGCATGGGAGAAGCCACGGCAGAAAGCAACAGCATAGACTACAGGGATGGGTTGCCACCTCGGTGAGTCCAGAAGGTCATATCTTTCTGTATCTGAAAGATGGGACTAACACTCCAGTGGGCCTGTAGGATAGAGTATAAAGCCCACAGGATTATTCTTGAGCTTTAAATCTCATAAAGTTTGCTTTGCTACATTTTGTATATGCTTGGGACCCATCACTCTTTCCTCCTTTCCCATTCCTCCATTTTTGAAAGGGAATGTCTATCCTATGCTGATCCTATCATTGTATTTAAAAAAATAGTGTTTGGTTACACAAGTTCACAACTGAAGCGGAATTTTTCCTCAAGTATCTTGTGCCTCACCCACACTTGATTTAGGTGTTATTTCCATGGAACATTGAATTTTAGAGTCTAGGGTTGATGCTAGAATGAGTTAAGGTTTTGGGGAGTTGTTTTGATGGATGTATTTTGCATGTGAGATGGACATAAATTGGGGGAGCAAGGTAAAAATGTTATGGATCAAAAATGTGTGTCTCCACCCCCAAATTCATATGTTGAAAACCCACCTCTCAATATGATGGTATTAGGAGATGATGCGTTTGAAAGGTAATAAGGAATAGATGAGGTGATAAGCCAAGATCCCTTATGAATGGGATTAGTGTCCTTATGAGAATTACAGTCACCATCTGCAGTGATTTTGGAGCCCAAGAAGACAAAGTCTGTCACTGTTTCCACTTTTTCCCTATCTATTTGCCATGAAGTGATGGGATGGGATGCCATGATCTTAGTTTTTTGAATGTTGAATTTTAAGCCACCTTTTTCATTTTACTCTTTCACTTTCATCAACAGGCTCCATAGTTCCTCTTCACTTTCTACCATTAAGGTGATTTCATCTGCATATCTGAGGTTATTGAGATTGTGGACATTATTTCTACGATCTGGCTCTATGCCCTTTTCTCTCATTCTTCTCCCTTTGGGACTCCTATAATGCACAACTGATCTACATAATAGTATTTCATAAATTCTTTAGGCTATCTCACTTTTTTTTTTTAGGCTATCTCACTTTTTAATCCATTTTTTTCTCTTCCATTTGGCTATTTAAAGTGATTTGTCTTCAAGTTTGCTGATTCTTTCTTCTGCTTGAAGTCTTTTGAATCCCTAGTGAATTTTTCAATTCAGTTATTGTATTTTTTAGTTCATACTTTTTTGTTTAGTTCTTTTTCATAGTTTCTATCTCACTGATATTCTCATTTTGTTCATGCGTCTTTTTCCTAAGTTTATTTATGTGTTTATCTGTGTTCTCTTTTAGCTCACTGATCATCTTTAAGACAGATATTTTGAATTCTTTGTCAAGTAATTAGTAGATCTCCATTTCTTTAATGTCCTTTATTTGTTTCATGAAAATATAAAGTTGTTTCTTTGTATGTCTTGTGATCTTTTGTTGAATCTTTAAAAAACAAAAAAACAAAAAACTACCTCTCTCTGTCCTTACAGGCTGGATTCATCCAAAGAAATGCCTTCACGAATAATCATGGCTAGAGATTACCAGACCCTCTCTGGCCTTTTCCAAGGAGGTATCCTTTCTTGGTTAGTGCATGTAAATTGCAGTTAAAAATGTGTTTTGTTTTGTTTTTTTCCTTTTAGTGTCCCATTATCTCTTGCTCCACCTGGTGCCTACCTGCGGTACTGCAGTTCCTCTGGTGCTTTAACAAGCTTGGCACTAACCTTTGTTCTCAACGCCCCCAACCTCGTGTACAAATTATACCTCTCTTCCCTTAACACAGTCAAGGGATACAGAAACCAGTCCCTTCATAGGTCCCCAAAGTCCAAAACATTGCTGCACATTCTACTCTTCTCTTTTCCTCCCAATTAAAAGCCAGGAGTTGGGAGTGTTTTCCCAATTTGCCACAGTGGCTTAGTAGAGGAGAGACTAATGTGGAAAAATGCAGCAAAGTTTCTTACTTATTTCCATGTGACTCTTATTGACTTTTGCTTGCTTGCCTGGGAAGCTGTCACCTTTTATCTGAAGTTCTCACAAATAAATGTGAGTCCAGGTATTGTTTTTAAGTTTCTGTCTCCATGGGGGAATGAGGGCCTGGGACTTCCTATTCCACCATCTTGCTTGTCAGACTACACTTTATTTAGTAAAGGTCTTTATTGCTTTGTGTTTATTATAGATTACCCAACTGGAAATTTTTTCTTATTTTATAAATTCTGCTAAGATTTTTTTTTTTCCATTTTACACTGGTTATATTTATTTGTCTACATTTATGAAAAATAGTAATTCTATTTTTATTTTTCTCATAATTATTTCTAACTTTCTCAATGGGTTATTATTTTTCTAATGACCTCAAATGTGTATTAGTATCTATATTTTTACCCTTAATTAAGTGATTAGTTTTGTATGCCCATACTTTTTTTCTCTCTCTTGTTACCACCGAACTACTCTATTGCTATATTCCAAAATTTTCATTCTGGATTGCTATAGATGTATCTTAGAGTTCAGGATGACTTTGTCATTTTAGAATACAGGCATGCCTCATTTTATTACAACTCATTTCATCGTGTTTTGCAGATATTGCATTTTTTACAAATTGAAATTTTGTGACAACTTTGTGTTGAGCAAGCCTATCAGTGCAGTTTTTTCAATAGCATTAGCTCACTTCATGTTCATGTGCCACATCTTAATAATTTTTGCAATATTTTAAACCTTTTCAAGGCAAGATCCTCCACCAACAAAGAGATTATAACTCACCAAAGGCTCAGATGATGGCTAGCATTTTTTTGTAGCAAAATGTTTTTTAATTAAGGCATATATATTGCTTTTTAGACATAATGATATTACACACTTAATAGATTATAGTGTAAATAAAACTTTTGTATAACCTAGGAGACCAAAAAATTTATGTGAATCATTTTATTGTGATATTTGGTCTATTGTGGTGGTCTGGAACTAAACCTCTAATATCTCTTAGATATTCCTGTGTCATACAAAAGCTTGTTTGATTGTAAATACTTATCAGTGTAGAAATCACTATTATTATGTATATAAATGCTACTACTTTTAATAATATAATATATAAAATAACTTTACCAAAATAGGAAAATCAGGTTATAATTGTGAATTAGTTTTTCCTTTTAAATTCAATAGCTTTTTCTATGCCACTCCAAGGTAGAGTCCACTTTAAAGGGCTGGAATTTTATTCCCTAGGTTATTTATGTATCCTTATTCTATATTATATTATTCATATTTCATTATGTCTTCAATAATGTGTTTATCTTCTTCCTGAAATACTTCTCTCAAGGATATTTTTAATGGCCATGTATTTTCTCTTTGTATGCCATATTGCTGTTGAGAGTTCTGATGTCAGTCTGAATCCTTTTATTTATTTAGTTAGTTTTAACCTCATAAAACTCTCTTAATTCTTTCTATACTTATACTTCAAATTTTTGATGAATATGTTTTATTTTTTCCTTATTTATCTTATAGTTTAGTCTTAACAATCAGAGATCTTACATTGATAAAATGTTAAAAAGAAGCTATAGATGAAACAAAATACTAATTTTCTGGTAGAAAAGAATGGTAAAAAATTAGTAGACAATTTTTAGAAGACTAAAATTAAATGTCTTAGAAGCAGTTGGAAATATCTTGCTCATCTGTAATTAGCAAGAGTCAAATTAAAATGAGGTAAACTTTCTCACATTGGCAAAAAAAAGACAAAAACAGAAAATTTAAAGTAGAACACTCTACTATTGGTCTTAGCCAGGCATTTTACTCTCATGGTTACTTTTTGTGAGGATAAATTAGCAAACTGCATTGGAAGTTTATTTGTATTTCAAAGTTTAAAAAAATCCACGTGACCTTTGGATGAGCAATTCTCTTTTAAAGAATCTGTTTAGAAGAAACAAAATTATATTTGAACTTTCAAAATAACTCAAATTATAGACCTAAAACTATAAAACTTACAGGAAAAGTATATAAATCTTTGTGACCTTAGGTTAGACAGAGCATTTTGAGATATAATGCTAGAAACACAAGCAAGAAAATATAAAGTGGACTTTACAAAATTATTAAAAATTTAACTTATCTTTATCAAAATTCTTAAAAATTTAATGTTTAAAGAATACCATCAAGCAAGTGAAAAAAAACTAGAAAATGGGAAAAATATATTTGAAAATCATACATCAGATGAGTGTTTTATTTCTAGTGTTTATAAATAGTTCAGTGATACAAGAATGTATGACCCAATTAAAAATGGGCAAAGAATCTAAACAAATATTTTCCCAGATAAAATATACGAATGGTCAAATTGTCTGTGAAAAGATGCTCTACAGCATTAGTCATCAGGAAAATACAAATCAAAGTCACAATTAAATACACTTTATACCCAATAGGATGGCTATTTTTAAAAGAAAATGACTAATTTTGATGGGAATCTAAAATAGCACAATCATTTTGGAAAACAGTTTAGCACTTCTTCAAAAAGTTAATATAGAGTTAATATATGACTTAACAATTCCTTTCCTAGGTTTATATGCAAGATTTGGAAACTTATACATATATGTTCATAGTATTATTATTCATAGTAGAAAAGTTGAAACAACCCAAAATTCCATCAAAGGATGGATTTTTAAAATGCAGTATATTCATATATCAAAATATTATTTAGCAATAAAAAGGAGGTACTGATACATGCTATAATATGGATGAAACTTGAAAACATTATGTGAAGTAAACAATGAAAAGGAAAGCAAGCTACATATTATTTGATTCCACTTACTTTAAATGTAGAGAATAGACACATTGATAGAAATAGAAAGTAAATTAAGGTTACCTACATCTTATGGGCTTGAAGCTAAGGAGTGACTGCTTAGGTTATTATGTTTATTTTGTGGATGGTAAAAATGTTTTAAAATCAGTTGTAGTGATAGTCACACAACTCTGTAAATATACTAAAAATAGATGAACACGTGTTATGTGAATTAATTTCAGCAAAACTATTTTATGAAAAAATTATATATGAAAATTTTCACAGCTGAATTGAGGAAAAATGTAAAACCAATAAAATATGTCAGTACCAACTAAATTAAATGGCATCCTTCTATACTGCTTGTATCCTTCTATACATTCTTATATACTTAATATATATTCCTCAAAAGAATACAGTAAAAATCTCTGTATATTTACTGATTAGGAGCAATCTCTGAAATACAGTGATTAAATGAAAAGTCAGTTTTATACAAATATATACTTACCATATATATTTGAGTGAAAAGCTGGCTTAAAATTCAACATTCAAAAAACTAAGATCATGACATCTGGTCCCATCACTTCATAGCAAATAGATGGGGAAAAAAATGGAAACAGTGACAGACTTCATTTTATTGGGCTCCAAAATCACTGTGGATGGTAATTGCAGCCATGAAATTAAAAGACACTTGCTTCTTGGAAGAAAAGCTATGACAAGCCTAGACAGTATCTTAAAAAGCAGAGACATCGCTTTGCTGACAAAGGTCTGTATGTTCAAAGCTATGGTTTTTCCATTAGTCATGTATGGATGTGAATGTTGAACCATAAAGAATGCTGAATGCTGAAGTATGAATGCGTTTGAGCTGTGGTGTTGGAGAAGAGTTGAGAGTCCCTTGGACTGCAAGGAGATCAAACCAGTCAATCCTAGAAGAATTCAGTCCTGAATATTCACTGGAAGGACAGATGCTGAAGATGAAACTCTAATAGGAAGAATTAATTAATTTAAAAAGACCCTGATGCTGGGAACAATTGAGATCAGGAGGAGAAAGGGGCGACAGAGGATGAGATGATTGGATGACATCATTGACTCAATGGGCTAAAGTTTAAGCAAACTCTGCAAGATAGTGAAGGGCAGGGAAGCCTGGCATACTGCAGTCCTTGGGGTCACAAAGAGTCAGACACAACTGAGTGACGGAGCAACAACAATACATACCATACTATCATTTTTTATTTAAAGTGTTTCTTTTAATTTGTGCAAAAGTAGTAAAAAATAAAAAACCACATATTCAATAGCCAACATTGTTTTTAGAGAATAGGGGGTAGAAAAAAGGATATGAGATTTGCAGGATATACGAACTCTTTTAAGTTTTATTTTAAATAATCTGAGATCACTGGAATCTTTTAGGATAAAAATATATTTCTGTATCTTTTGAATGATGAACAATCAATAAATAGATAAATAGTTACCTAAAACTGTCAAGTGCTTGAGAATGAGGAGGTAAAATATCTGTCATTTGTTCAGTGTCCTTTTGGTCAGCTAAGCATGAACTGCTGCTGTCTGCATAAATGGCTTTCATAAAAAAGCAAACAAACACCATGGCTGATTCATATCAATGTATGACAAAACCCACTGAAATGTTGTGAAGTAATTAGCCTCCAACTAATAAAAAAAAAAAAGAAAAAAGAAAAATAAATAAATAAATACATAAAAACAAACAAACAAACAAACAGAAAAACCTTACTTGAACTTAATTATAAATATGAGTTTGAAGAAGGTAGAGTTTTCACTATAAGAAAGGAAAATAAGGGGGAATCAAAGTATCTTTTTCTTCTCTTTATATGCTTGTAAATTATTTTCCACTCAGTTTCCATTCTTTTTATTTCCTGTAATTAATGTCTATACTTAACTATTTATCTCTCTTGATAAAAAACAGTCAGATTCCAAACTAGGATAAATTGAAGAGAATTTTTTTTTAAAGGACTGATAATATACAGGAAGTTTGTAGAGATGCCACAGGGATAGCACAACATAAGTATTATTACCAACCTTAGAGGTAACAAGACTGGGAGGTCTGGCCAATAGAAACTGAGATGCGTGCTTAGGAAGAGCAGTAATGCCCAGGGAAGGAACTCAGTCCTTCCAGCTTGGCCTTACCTTGTGACTATCTGACTTCTGTCTGCCCTCGCTCTGACTTCCTGCTGGAACTTCCCACTGGAAAAATCCAATGGGAGCTACATAGATAGAGGAGCCCACTGGGGTAGCCTCCTGGAGCAGAGAGCTGAATAACAGTCTGAATTTGGAAGATGAAGTAGACACCTTGCTTATAGTTTCCTTTGTTGTGCAAAAGCTTTTAAGTTAAATTAGGTCCCATTTGTTTATTTTTGCTTTTATTTCCAATATTCTGGGAGGTGGGTCATAGAGGATCCTGCTGTGATTTATGTCAGAGAGTGTTTTGCCTATGTTCTCCTCTAGGAATTTTATAGTTTCTGGTCTTACATTTAGATCTTTAATCCATTTTGAGTTTATTTTTGTGTATGGTTGACCAGTTTTCCCAGCACCACTTGTTAAAGAGGTTGTCTTTTTCCACTGTATATTTGGCTGGATAGAACATTTTTGATCCTTATTTGTTGCACCTGCCAACAGTTTGTTGCAAGCGCCAACTTGCCACGTGAACTTGACTTTTCTTTTTTTTTTTACAATTCCTCTGGTTTCTGACCTGTTCTGATTGGCATTTTGTCATGAAATTCTTTTCGGATTTGTTATTATCGAAATGTCACGAATAGCTTTAAAATGAGTTCAACACAGTTGCTGAACAATAGAGTTCAATGTTGAGTTTATGCAGGGTCCCTCGTGACTGCAATTTGCATAGCACTCATCCAAAATAGCTTTTGAGAGAACTTTTGTAGGCTTAATTTAACTTTTATCTCAATAGCTGTAGAAATGAAGCACTCTTTTCAAATACTGCCCACAATTCACTTTTAATTGCTCTTTAAAAAGCAATACTTGAAAATCTTCCCACAGCAATAACCAAATTATTTTTTTTTTTCATAGAGGAAAAGGAGGATACAAGGAAACTAGAAAAGGAGGGAGCACATCTTCGGGATTGCCACAAGATCCTGAGTATCCTGGGAAAGGTCTCAGTTGCTCTGTTTTTCTAAATCAAGATTTTGTTTGATTTTTGTTTGTTTGTTTGTTTTGTTTTGTTTTTCTGTGGTAGGTGAGTGGGGGCTGCCCTTTATCCCACATGGAAAATAAACATCATCCTCATGGCCTCCCACACAAGCAGTCTGAGAACTGTTTATGATGTCTACTTTATGACAATGTAAGCTATGGGTGAAATTCTAATGGCACCAAAGGAGTTCCCTTTTTTTTTAGATCTAAATCTCTTTAACCATACCTACACTATGCATATAGTAGTTCTATATTTGTATAGAAGTGAATTTTGGGAAAATGTATATCTCTTTTGGAATCAGTTTCTAGCTCTTCTGGTTAAAACAAAAAACAACCTTTGACTGAGATTTAAGTGATATGAGTCACACATAGTGTGCTTTTCTGTTACCATTAACATTTAAATTTATTTCAGAATCCTTTAAGGCATTATTTTTCAAAGTAGAGTGAACCTCAGAACCACCAAGAACCAAAGTCATTCTAAAATAAAATCTAGAATCTGAAATTAAAATAAATTGAATCTAGAAGCTGTCTTTTTTTTTTTTTTAAGCGATCCTCTTTCTATTCTAATACCCAGTAATGTTTGGAACCTCATAGCATAAAATACTTTTTTGTCAGTAAAGATATGGTATTTTCCAAGAAGATAAGTACATAAAAGAACATGTGCACATGCACATGTGTGCACACACACACATGCAGACTGAATATGTTTTTATATACACACATATTTACATATATCAAATTGAGACAGTAGCTTGGAGAACTGATGATAGGAAAACTTTGGAAAAAGTTTGGAAAGCTAATTTTTTGGCGCTTCCTCACACGATGGTGGTAGGTGGACAACCTGTGGTAGATGAATGTTTATAGAAGAATTTTTAATATTCTTTATTATGACTATCTTAAATTTCAGGAAATTGAAGAAAGTGTGTTGATATTATTTTATTCATTAAACTTTCTCTCTTGTAACTAGTTTTTATACCTTCTAATTTGACTTGAAATCAATTTTCAATTTCCTCTAACATGGAGAATAGAAAACAGGCAAGTAGATGGTAGATTTAACCTGAAAATATCACTAATTTCATTAGCTCTAAAGAGGATAATACATTAAGTGAAAATGGAATACTTCAGTTAAAACTCAGAGATTGTCAAACTGGATAAAAATATACCTAATTAACTACAGGTTATGAAACATATGCTTTAAATATAAGACTGCAGTACGTGCTAATGAGGGCCATCACATTGATAGAATAAAGGACCATCTCAATATACACAGAAAAAAAGTAACAAAAATTGGCATGCACTAGTGATAAGTGGGAGAAGGCAATGGCAGCCCAATCCAGTACTCTTGCCTGGGAAATCCCATGGACGGAGGAGCCTGGTGGGCTGCAGTCCATGGAGTCGCAAAGAGTCGGACATGACTGAGTGACTTCACTTTCACTTTTCATTTTCATGCATTGGAGAAGGAAATGGCAACCCACTCCAGTGATCTTGCCTGGAGAATCCCAGGGATGGGGGAGCCTGGTGGGCTGCTGTCTATGGGGTCGCACAGAGTCGGACACGACTGAAGCAACTTAGCAGCAGCAGCAGCAGTGATTAAGTACTAGTGATAGGTACTCTTATCAAACTAGAAATAGAAGGAAACTTTCTAAATCTGATAAAGGAGATCTACAAACAGAAAAATTCAAGCAACCATAATAAAATCAGAGGTTTAAAACTTTCTCTCTGAGATCAGAAACAAGATAAGAATGCCTGCTATCTTCAATTTTATTCAACCCTGTCATGAAGATTTCAGTCAGCACAATAAGATGGTGAAAAATTATATATAAATTGAAAAGAAAGAAATAGAATTGTTATTATTCTGTATATGATTAGTCTATGTCAAAAATACAAAATAATCTATAGATAGTTTATTTAAATTAACAAGCAAAATTGTTAATAAGTAAAATTGTCAAGGAAACTGGTTATATTAGCCATACAATACTAGAAAATAAAATTTAATGTAAAGAGATCATTTATACAAGCATCAAAAACTTCATATATGGAGTAAGCCTGAACAAAACTATGCAAGAGAACTCAGGTAGTCAGGACTTGTGCTTCTAACCCCTAGCCTGACTGCTTCTGAAAGGAAACAACTCCATTTACTCTAGCTACTTATTCCAAAGCCTCTGGTCCTGGGCATAGATCTCTCAATCTGGTAGAACTATTTTCTTTCCCACGGAAATGCCCCCAAAACGTCAAAACCAGAGAACTTTCACTGAGCTAGGACAGCAGCTTGATTTTCACACATAATCTTATATATCGATAGCCACATGACTTATTTGTCAACAGTTAAGCCATGTGTGACCTTGACTACATCTTCTTTCCAGTTTATCATGTTGATGCTTCACTAATAGGATCTGGGGTGTAGAATAGTCCTAGGTTTCTAAGAGGGAGGAAGCAAATTCCATGAAAAGAGTTAGTAAAGTTAACTGAAATACTATGGTCTAGGGCCATGGTCTCTAATGTTTTTGGTACCAGAGAATGGTTTTGTGGAACACAGTTTTTCCAAGGACTGAAACTTGGGCAGGGGGATGGGGAATGTTTTCTGCATGATTCAAGTGCATTACATTTATTGTGCTAATGATAATTTTATTTGCAGCCACTCCCCAGCACTAGCATCACCAGTTCAGCTCTTCCTCAGAGCATCAAGCATTAGATTCCCATAAGGAGTGCACAACCTAGATCCCTTGCACGCATAGTTCACAGTTCACAGTAGGGTTCTCGCTCCTATGAAAATCTAATGCCACCGCTGGTCTGACAAGAGGTGGAGCCCACGCAGTAATACAAGTGATGGGGAGTGGCTGTTAATACAGATGAAGCTTTGCTCACTTGTCCACTTTGCCTACTGCTCACCTCCTGCTATGCAGCCTGATTCCTGAATGGGTACCAGTACATGGCCCCAGGGGATGGGGATCACTGATCTAGGGCTTATAAGGACATCCTTTGTAAAGGTAAGAGTCCTTGTGGTCCTTCACTCCTAATGCCAAGGAAGCCTCCTTGGATTTTACAGGCAGCGTAACTTGTGTGTTATACTCTGACCTGAAATGATGGATTTGAGTGTTTCCCTAAGCAAGAAACTGCTTAGGTGCATTGCTTTGCTACCCTGTCATTGGTCCAAGTGGGACCTTCAGGAAAATAATAGCAGACAATAGGACACTCACTCTAAAGATGCAAGTCAGGGGAGGCCTTCCAACTTTTAAGCAAAACCTATTCAGTTATGACTATTTTTCCTTTGAGAAACAGTCCCTAGATAATTCATCTAGCAGAGACTGAGTGTTTGAGACCTGAGGTCACCAAGGGACTGAGGAAGTCATCTTGAACAACTTTCTGTGTAATTCAGCAATAGTAACATCAGAAGGCCCAACAGCATTCCATACCAAGAGTGTCATATATAAAACCTGCCTCATGCTGGTCCTCAAGTGGGAGCTATTTGCCCCATGGCACTGCCAGCTACTCTTCAACCTGACCTCAGAAGTCATGGGGAATTCCCTAAGGCCATTTGGCAGAGACATGCAAACTTCGAGTCTGTTTTACTCATAGATTTCATCAATATTTGGGTGCTGGAGAGCATGATGGATCATCACCATTCCTATCACAATTCAAAAAGGTACCATCTCAGTGAAGTCTTCTTGTCTTAATCTTTCTACCGAAGAACCACCAACATCTCCTTTCTTTCACATCACGTAATTTTGCTCTAATTATAAAACATAACAGTTAAAAAATATCTTGCTTATACATTTTTCTTTGTTTTGGTCTGTTTCCTTTGTTTAGAATATAAAATACCAAAGTGCAGGTAATTTATTTGTCTCAGCACACAGAAAAGTACATTCTGAACTCTCGATGTTCAAACAAAATATAATGCAAGCCAGATAATTTTAAGCATTCTACTAGATAGAGTAAAAAAGTAAAAAACAAAACAAAAGAGATGAAAATGATTTTTCAATTCTATTTTGCCTAATATATTTCAATATTATCACTTAACATGTAAACAATACAAAACTTTATGTAATAGGATGGGATGTGTGTTTTACTCATAGCATATCTTCACGAGAACTGCCTCAGTCAGTTGAGTCGCTCAGTTGTTTCCAACTCTTTGTGACCCCATGGACTGTAGCACTCCAGGCTTCCCTGTCCATCACCAACTCCCGGATCTTACTCAAACTCATGTCCATCGAGTAGGTGATGCCATCCAACCATCTCATCCTCTCTCGTCCCCTTCTCCCTCCACCTTCAATCTTTCCCAACATCAGGGTCTTCTCCAATGGGTTGATTCTTCGCAGCAGGTGGCCAAAGTATTGGAGTTTCAGCTTCAGCATCAGTCCTTCCAATGAATATTCAAGACTAATTTCCTTTAGGATGGACTTATTGGATTTCCTTGCAGTCCAAGGGACTCTCAAGTCTTCTCCAACACCACAACTCAAATGCATCAATTCTTTGATGCTCAGCTTTATTTATAGTCCAACTCTCATATCCATACCTGATTACTGGAAAAACCATAGCTTTGACTAGAGGGACCCTTGTTGGCAAAGTAACATCTCTGCTTTTTAATATGCTCTCTAGGTTGGTCATAGCTTTCCTTCCAAGGAGAAAGAATCTTTTGATTTCATGGCTTCAGTCACCATCTGAAATTATTTTGGAGCCCCCAAAACTAAAGTCTCACTGCTTCCATTGTTTCCCCATCTATTTTCCATGAAGTGATTATTATAGTATTATTATTTCTGTAATTACTGCAGCAGTCTTTACTCATCATTATTTCCTCTGCTAGCTCTATATAAGATACAGTGCTGTAAGTAGTTTCTTGTTGTTTATCTAATTTATATATGATAGTATGTATATGTTAATTCCGAAATCCTAATTTATCTCTGCTGGCCACCTCTCTCTACTATTCCCTTAATTAACCATAAGCTTTTTTTTATGTTTGTGAGCCTATTTATGCTTTATAAATAAGTTTATTTGTGTCATATTTTAGATTCCACATATAAGTGATATCATATGATATTTTTCTTTCTCTCTCTGACTTACTTCACTGAATATGATAGTCTCTAGGCAATGGCACCCCACTCCAGTACTCTTGCCTGGAGAGTCCCATGGATGGAGGAGCCTGGTAGGCTGCAGTCCATGGGGTTGCTAAGAGTCGGACTCGACTGAGCGACTTCACTTTCACTTTCGTGCATTGGAGAAGGAAATGGCAACCCACTCCAGTGTTCTTGCCTGGAGAATCCCAGGGATGGAGGAGCCTGGTGGGCTGCCGTCTATGGGGTGGCACAGAATCAGATACGACTGAAGCAACTTAGCAGCAGCAGCAGGCCCATCTGTGTTGCTGCAAATGTCATTATCTCATTATTTTTTATGATTGAGTAATATTCCATTATGTATTTTCTTTATCCACTCATCTGTTGATGGACACTTACGTTGTTTCCATACCTTGGCTACTGAAGTAATGGTATAATGAACTTTGGGGTACGTGTAACTTTTTGAATTAGAGTTTTCTCTGGATATTGCCCAGGACTGGGAGTGCAGGATCATACGGCAACTCTATTTTTAGTTTATAAGGACCCTCCTTTCTGTTCTTCATAGTGACTGTACCAATTTATATTCCTACCAACACTGTAGGAAGGTTACCTTTCTTCCATATTCTCTCCTGTATTTCTTATTTGTAGACATTTTAATGCAGCTATTTTGACTGGTATGAGGTGATGCTTCATTATAGTTTTGATTTGCATTTCTCTAATAATTAGCAATGCTGAGCATCTCTTCTTACGCTTCTTGGTCATCTGTATGTCTTCTTTAGAGAAATGTCTATTTAGGTCTTCTGCCCTTTTTTTTTTTAATGGTGTGGTTGTTGGTATTTTGATATTAAGCTGAGTGAGCTGTTGTATATTTTAGAAATAAAGTCCTGTTGGTTGCATTGTTTGGAAATATTTTTTCCTAGTTCATAAGTTATCTTCTAGTTTTGTTTATAGTTTCCTCTGTGGTCATTTTAAGTTTAGTTTTGTTTATTTTTTTATTTGTTTATTTTTTGTTTTTCTTTCCATTACTCTGACAGAGATCAAAAAAAATATTGCTATGATTTATGTGAAAGAGCATTTTGCCTTTCCTCTAGGAGTTTTTATAGTATCCAGACTTGCATTTAAGTCTTTAATCCATTTGAGTTTATTCTTTATATAGTGTTAGAGAATGTTCCAATTTCATTCTTTTACATGCAGCTGCCCAATTTTTCCAGCATCGTTTCTTGAAGAGACTGTCTTTTCTCCATTGTATATTCCTTCCTCCTTTGTTATATCAATAGATTTAATCATAACAAGTGCATTGGTTTATTTCTGGGCTTTCTATCCTGTTGCATTTATCTATGTCTGTTTAATGTGCCAGTATGAATCTCGTTAAAGGTTTATCAATTATGTTTATCGGCTAAAGGTTTATCAGTTATGTTTATGTTTGTTTATCTATGTTTTGCTTGTTCTTTCTCTGGTTGTTTTAAGTATAAGATTAGGTTAGGTTGTTTATTTGAGATTTTTCTTGTTTTCTGGGGTAAGACTGTATTGCTATAAACTTCGTTCTTAGAACTGCTTTTTCTGTGTCCCATAGACTGGATCATTGTGTGGTTTTCATTTGTCTCTAGGTATTTTTTTTAAATTTCCTCTTTGATTTCTTCAATGACCCACTGGTGACTTATCAGCATATTATTTAGCCTTCATGTATTTGTGTTTTTGCAGTTTTTTTTTCCTTGTAGCTGACTTGTAGCCTCATAGAACTGTGGTCAGAAAGATGCTAGATATGATTTCCATGCATTTGCAAAGCATTTCCAAAATTACCAAGACTTATATTATGGCCCAGAATGTAATCTATCCTGGTGAATGTTCCATGTACACTTGAAAAGAATGTGTATTCTGCTGCTTTCAGATGGAATGCTTTATAAATATCAGTTAAGCCCATCTGATCGAATGTGTTATTTAAGGCCTGTGTTTCCTTCTTGACCTTCTCTCTGGATGATTTTTTCCATTGATGTAAATAGGGTGTTATTATTATTTTGTTACTATCAATTTCTCCTTTTATGTCTGTTAACATTTGCCTTGTACATTGAGGTGCTTCTATGTTGGGTGCATATATATTTAAAATTATTTTATCTTCTTGTATTTATCCTTTGATCATTATAAAGTGTCCTTCTTTGTTTATTGTAACAGTCTTTATTTTAAAGTCTATTTTATCTGATGTAAGTATTGTAACTCTGTAATTCTGGCTTTCTTTTGATTTCCGTGTCTGTCAAATACTCTTTTCCATCCCCTCACTTTCAGTGTGTATGTGTCTCTATATCTGAAGCGATTCTCTTATAGGTAGCAAATAATATATGGACCTAGTTTTGTATCCATTCAGCCAATCTGCATCCTTTGGTTGGATCATTCAATATGTTTACATTTAAGATAATTATCAGTATGCATGATCATTTTTCCATTTTAATTGTTTTGAATTCATTTTTATAGATGTTATTTCCACTTTCTTCTTTTGTTTTCTTGTGATTTGTTGACTATCTTTAGTGTTAAGTTTGGATTCTGTTTTCTTTTTTGAGTGTTTATCTATTATAGATTTTTGATTTGCAGTTACCATGAGGTTTTTGTATAAGATCCTATAGATATATGTGCTTGTTTTAAGTTGCTGATCTCTTAAACTTCAAAAGCATGTTAGATACCATGCATTTGTACTCTCATCCCTTCATGGTTACTGGTTTTGATGTTAGATTTTACATCTAGGTATTTTGTGTACCCTTTAAGTGCTTATTGTGGGTACAAATGATTTTTATAATTTGTCTTTTAATTTCCCTATGTGTTTTGTTCATGAATGATTCCTACCTTTGTTGTATGTTTGTCTTTACCAGTGAGGTTTTTCATTTTGCACTTTTCTTGTTTCTAGTTGTGGCCTTTTCTTTTTCTTCTAGAGAAGTTCCTTTAGAATTTCTTGTAAAGCTGGTAATTGATGGTGGTGGATTCTTTTAGCTCTTGCTTATCTGCAAAGCTTTGATTTCTCTACCAAATCTGAACAAGAGCCCTACTGTGTAGAATATTCTTGGTTGTAGGTTTTTCCCTTTCATCACTGTAAGTTTATTGTTCCACTCTCTTCTAGTCTACAGAGTTTATGCAGAATAATCAGCTGGCAGCATTATGGGAGTTCCTTGTATATTATTTGTTGCTTTTCCTTTGCTGCTTTTAGGGGCTTCCCCGGTAACTCAGAGAATAAAGAATCTGCTTGCAATGCAGGAGACCTGGGCCTGATTCCTGGGTTGGGAAGATCCCCTGGAGAAGGAAAAGGCAACTCACTGCCATATTCTTGCCTGGAAAATCTCATGGACAGAGGAGCCTGATGGGCTACAGTCCACGGGGTCGCAAAGACATGACTGAGTGACTAACACTTGCTGCTTTTAATATTCTGTTTATCTTTAATTTTTATCATTTTAATTACAGTGTGCTTTGGTGTGTTCCTCTATGGGTTAATCTTATATAGAACTCCGTACTTTCTGGATTTGGGTAACTGTTTCCTTTCCCTGGTTAAGGAAATTTTTCATATATTATCTCTTCAAATATTTTCTCAGGTCCTTTCCCCTCTCTCTTCTCCTTTTGGAATCTTTATAATGCAAATATTAGTGTTCTTCCTGTTGTTCCACAGATCTCTTAAACTGTTCTCATTTATTTTCGTTCTTTTTTTTTCTTTTCTTTCTATCTTTGGCAGCATCACTACTCTGTCTTCCAGATCATTTATCTGTCCTTTTGTCTCATTTAGTCTAATATTGGTAACTTCTAGTGTATTTGTCATTTCAGTGAAAACATTTCTGTTATTGTATTCTTCAATTCTGTTTGGTTGTTCTTTATCTTTTCTAGTTCTTTGTTAAAACTTCTAGTTTCTTGCTCTTTGCAATCATTCTCATCCCAATTTCTTTGATCATCTTTATAAGCATTATGCTAAACTTTTAAGCTCCTTGAGTAGATTGCCTATCTAAACATCACTTAGTTCTTCTAGGGTTTTATCTTGTTCTTTGTCTGCAATGTGTTTCTCTGTTGTCTCATTTTATTTCCATTGTTATGTGTATTTTTATGTGTGTGATAGATTAGTTATATTTCTCAACTTGGAGAAGTTGTCCTCTGTATAGATGTCTTATGCATCCCAGAAGTGCAGTTCCTACTTGTCACTCAAGGGCCAGTAACCAGTTGATCCAAGGATAGTGTCTGCCTTGAGTGTGTTGACTTTGCAGTCTTGCAATAGTTTTCCTGCTTTGGTGCCTGCCCACTGGTGGGTGGAGCCAGGTCTTGGTCCTCTGGTGGGCAAGGCTCTGTCTTGGGGCATGTCTAGAGGCAACTGTGGGCTCAAGAGGTCTTTAGGCAGGCTTTCTGTTAATGGGTAAGGCTGTTTCCCCACCCAACTTGTTGTTTGGCATGATACATCCCAACAGTTCTAACAAAGAAGGCTTAGTGTTTTTTCCAGTCCTGTGGCCACTGCTGAGTTTTTCCATTCTTTACTGTCTGAGCCACATGGAAGCCCATATTAATCAGCTATTTTGTATTTCTGTTCTCATAATTCCAAAATCTCTGCCATGTTTGAGTTTGGTATTGATCTTTACACCCTTTTGTTCTTGCCTTTTCTCATGCCTTGTGATTTTTCTTGAGCATTGTAAATGATGTATCCAGTAATAGAGGCTGAGGGAAACAGGCCCTATAGTGTAAAGTTTGGAGAGGGGAATGACAACCCACTCCAATATTCTTGCCTGGAAAATTCCATGGACTGAGGATCCTGGCAAGTTACAGTCATGTGGTGGCAAAAAGTTGGACACTATTGAGCAATTAAGTGGCCATACTATTCAGTAGTGGCCACAGAACTGCAAAAGGTCAGTTTTCATTCCAATCCCAAAGAAAGGCATTAAGGCAATGCCAAAGAATGCTCAAACTACCACATAATGGCACTCATCTCACACACTAGTAATGTAATGCTCAAAATTCTTCAAGCAAGGTTTCAACAGTATATGAACTTCCATATGTTCAAGCTGGATTTAGAAAAGGCAGAGGAAACAGAGATCAAATTGCCAACATCCACTGGATCATTGAAAAAGCAAGAGAGTTCCAGAAAAACATCTACTTTTGCACTATTGACTATGCCAAAGCCATTGACTGTGTGGACCACAACAAACTGTGGAAAATTCTTCAAGAGATGGGAATATCAGACCACCTGACCTGCCTGCTGAGAAATCTGTATGCAGGTCAAGAAACAACAGTTAGAACTGGACATGGAACAACAGACTGGTTCCAAATCAGGAAAGGAGTATGTCAAGGCTGTATATGGTCACCCTGCTTATTTAACTTGTATACAGAGTACATCATGAGAAATGCTGGACTGGATGAAGCACAAGCTAGAATCAAGATTGCCAGGAGAAATATAATAATAACCTCAGATATGCAGATAACACCACCCTTATGGCAGAAACTGAAGAAGAACTAAAGGGCCTCTTGATGAAAGTGAAAAAGGAGAGTGAAAATGTTGGCTTAAAACTCAACATTCTGAAAACTAAGATCATGACATCCAGTCCCATCACTTCATGGCAAATAGATGGGGAAACAATGGAAACAGTGAGACTTTATTTTTTGGGTTTCCAAAATCACTGCAGATGGTGACTATAGTCATGAAATTAAAAGATTCTTGCCCCTTGGAAGAAAAGCTATGACCAACCTAGACAGTATATTAAAACAGAGACATTACTTTGTCAAAAAAGGTCCATCTAGTCAAAGCTATGGTTTTAACAGTAGTCATGTATGGATGTGAGAGTTGGACTATAAAGAAAGCTGAGCACCGAAGAATTGATGCTTTTGAGCTGTGGTGTTGGAGAAGACTCTTGAGAGTCCCTTAGAAAGCAAGGAGATCCAACCAGTCCATCCTAAAGGAAATCAGTCCTGAATATTTATTGGAAGGACCGATGCTGAAGCTGAAACTCCAATAATTTGCCATCTGATGTGAAGAACTGACTCATTTGAAGAGACCCTGATGTTGAGAAACTTTGAAGGCAGGAGGAGAAGGAGACGAGAGAGGATGAGATGGTTGGATGGCATCACTGACTCAATAGACATAAGTTTGAGCAAGCTCTGGGAGTTGGTGATGGACAGGGAAGCCTGGCGTGCTGCATTCCATGGGATCACAAAGAGTCGGCCATGACTGAGTGACTGAACTGAGTGAGCAATTAAGACTTTTGCTTTCACTTTCATTTTATTTTTATCTAGATAAGAGTTAAGCTGTGTTTAATGTTTGCTGCAGCTATAAATGTGAGAGGCTTCTATTTCCTCTAGTATTATTAATGTCATCTACTTATTGTCTTTAGGTTTCTGTCTTAAGTAGAGTCTGTGTCCTGCAGTTCTCTCAGTTGTATTATGTTATTGGAGTTCTGTTGATATGTTGTTAAGATATCAGGGAGGAGAAAAAGAATGGCATAATCTTTATGTTGAAATCTATTTATTAATGGGCTTGAGTTCCTGGGCTGTGACCTTCAGAAGTTTTTCTTAGCTGCAATATTTGTCTCTGTTATGTGAGATAGGAAGTCAGGAAAGGTCTTGAGACAGCTGGTTGTCCTTCTGCTGTGTCAAGTAAAGTTCTCCAAAATTATTTTCTACCAAAAACAAGTTCATGCCATGGAGAACAAAATTCTCTGGTCACATTTTAAAATAACTACTTCTATTTCCCCTTCCTGAAGCACAGGGGTTTTTTTCTACAACCTTTACCATGAGATCTGGCCAAGCTTATGAAAGCGTGGGGCTCCCTATGACTAGGTTTTCAGGAATTGTTAGCTTCCAATTTAGCTCACATTTAGCCTCCTATAATTTTTCAGTTACCATTTAATTGTTCCTACCAGATCCTATTTCCAGTGGCAGCTTCTGGTCCTAGTAAGCTATGATACTCTGTATTCACTTATTTCTATGTTTTCACACATCAGTTTGCCCTCTCTTTTCCAGTTGATCCAGTTGATTGTTTAACATATTTTCTTGTTATGAAGACGGTAGTGACAACAACCAAACTAATGTTGGAGTGGAAAGCAGATACTTCTGAACAATTCTACTTCCTAATGTACTAAAATAAATCTATTTGTCAAGTTTTAAATTAATATTGATTATTCATATAAGTAAATTGGAGAAGGAAATGGCAACCCACTACAGTATTCTTGCCAGGGAAATCCCATGGACTGTGGGGCCTGGTGAGCTACTGTCCATAGAGTCGAAAAGAGTCAGACATGACTGAAGCAAGTTAGCGGTAGCAGGACTAAATAAATAATAATTTTTAAATTAAAATGTCTAATATAAATATTGATTCTCTTGCATATGCTGTGTTTGGATAAAATAGATTGGTCCTTGACCTCTATGTCACTCTTTTTCTATTGATTCTTCTGGTGTTGCAAAGAATGGAGAGCAAAAATTGCATATTCTAGGCTTCTTTGCAGCTAGAATAGTGCATATAACTTTGTTTTAGTCAATAAAATGCATTCCTTCCAGGTCTGAGAGGGGAAAATTAAGCCACATTTCTGCAAGTTTTTCTCTTTCTTCTATAAATTTGATCATGGAGTCATCTGATTTGTTAACTGTTTTAACAATAATTGAGTTCTAGTATCGTTTACTTTTGCAGGTAAGGCACAATAAATCTGTTCTGCTGCTGAAGAGCATGCTGGCACCAGCTGTAATGTCAGAAGTTTAGAACTGCGTGGAACTCATCATGATGATAGCAGTGAGATAACAGAGCCTGAAGTTTCCTGGTTGTAGAAGCAGCAGCAGTTCCCTTAGTGGCTTGATTCTGTAGTATGGTTCTTGGTACAATGACTACTCAACTTGGAGCAGTCTCAACTTAGTCACAGATAACAATCACCTAAAGGGGCTGTCAAGTTCCACTACCTGCACCCCAGACAATCATTATCATCTCAGGGAATGAATTTAGGATATGGATATTTTCAAAATCTTTTCAGTTGATTCCCATGCAGAGACAGGATTGAGAACTTCTCATCTGAAATCTGTCCTTCCAGCTCTCCCAATAAATATTTAAGCTATTCATTTTCCTGTAGTAAATATTTTCTTACTGAAACTAGCTACTGACTCAGTTTTCTGCAATGGTGCCCAGACTCATACATGTTGTTTCTGAATCTGGCAGCCTTCCATCTTTTGTAAAATGAATGACTAAAGCTTCAGAGGTCACAAAGAAGGTACTAATATTGAGAGATAGCATGTTTTCATTTTCTTCTTGTCAAGGATAGGACTTGCATTATAGTTTATATCTTTGTATTTACTGCAATTTCACTCTGTTACGGCTTAAGGATAATGACGTAAATTACTATTAAATAACAAAATTGCAAAGAACATTTTCAGTGCAAAAGTATAATTCCCAAGATGAATGAGAGCAATTGTATCTGGCCATTGGCCAAATCGCAAAGTGTTCCCAATATCTCCATTTTGTTCTTTCATGGTACTTCCTGACCCCAAGGTTTAGCCATTTTCTTTCAGGGGTCAGTCATCAATTTATCCACTAAGTCATTAGTTAATTACCATCTGTTAGCTCTGCTAAAGACACTGAATGAATGTTTATAGAAATAAGATAAAGCCATAAAGAACTGACTTTCTATACTTAGAGTTTTATACATCTTGGCAAGCCAACAAAGGAAATTCTTTTGGCTAATTGACAGTGAAGAGGATAAACACTTTCAGTTCCTTTTCAGAGTATGTTCTGGCAATAGCCATTTTTAGTGAATGGCAAATTGTCATCAGTTTATATCAATGGTCATTTTAGTTCCCATAACAGATCAAAGAAACTTTGGCAATGTGACATGAGTTTTCCAAAATAGTACACATAGGATGGGACTCCTTTGCTCAGCATATAATGCACAGAATAATGGCACTTCACCAGCTATTTTTCTGACTACACTTTCAATTATCAACATTATCTTACTCAAATCTTAGTGAAAATGTAATGATTTATAATTTACCTTTTGCTTCTTTATACACAGTTTCAGTGAATCAAACCTTAGTATATACATATATGTACACATGGGCTTCCCTGGTGGCTCAGGGGTAAAGAATCTGCCTGCTAATGCTGGAGACATGGGCTTAATCCCTGGGTCATGAAGACCCCATGGAGAAGGAAATGATAACCCACTCCAGTATTCTTGCCTGAAAAAAATCCCATGGACAGAGGAGCCTGGTGGGATACAGTCCAAAGAGTCACCAAGAGTTGGATACTACTGAGCAACTAAGCACTACTAGCCCTCCTAGCAACTAGACAGCAGAATCATTGCATGTGCTGTCCTTGCACCATGCAATACCTTGCTTGACCACCTGGCATATTCTGACAAGTTTCAAGTGGGAGCAGCTCCAGAACGTCTATCTTAATGGCAGCTATTTGTTGTAAAGTTGGGGGAGGTGCTGAATATGTTCATGGGAAGGAGACATGAAGAAGGTTGGTGGAGATAGCAGGCAACCCATATTCCCCTAGATCTTCCCTTTTCAAATTCCTCCAAGCAAAAGTCACTTTGTCCTTGGGGCTGACATAATTTTTCATCTGTATACTATTTCAGAAAAAAAAGATTGCATTATTGATATTATTTGTTAAGTATCTCCCATTCTAGGAAGGTAAACTTAAACCCTCTCTGGAAGCAATTGGTGCCATTTTTATAACCCTAGCACAGATTCAAATACAGACTTTTTTTTTTTTTTTTCAATACATCCTGCTTGAGTGAAGGAATGTGTAGACTCTCATCACAAACATCAATTTGTACCCATTGAGCTACAAAAGGAGATGTCAGGGGAAGCACATTCATAGCTGGAAAAGCAAGTGCAAGAATGAGCACAAGCAACACTATTCAATATGAATTCCCAGAGTCATGAAGGGAGTGGTGCATGCCGTAAACCCAAGGAGAAAGGCTGATATACAGATTTTGTGACCAAAGTGGGGAAAAAAAAAAAAAAAGCCAGGGCAAAAATGGGCTTCACTTCAATGACATTTAAATAACTTGAGAACATTTCAGAGTAAATTGCTGCAAAATCCATCAGACTCTTGTTAAAATATATTGTACTATTATTTTAGGTGGCTAATTGGTTTGTGCATAACCCAGAGACTCAGCTTCTACACACCAGTCAGCCCTATCAGTGTTTGGTTTATCAGTTGGCCTTCAGCCAGTCAGAGGAAAAGCCTTCAAAGAATTAACTGATGACATGAGCTGCTTGCGGAGTTCCACTGCAGCTGCCAGGAAAGCAGAATTGCATTCATCACCAATGGGATTTTCTAAATAAAAAGAAGTGATTTCATGACAGCAGAGCCTGCAGCAGTTATGAGTCTCCATTTCACTCCACGCAGCAGATGTCAAGAGAGCTGTGATAATTTTCTTCTCGTCTTTCAACCTGACATTATGGTGTAGAAGAAGGGGGGCTGGGATTTGTGAATTAATCTCACTCTCTTGGTTTTGAAACTTACATGAACAATGTAATGTGGTTGGGACAACTTTTTCTTCAACTGAGTACTTATTTGTGTATTTTTAGTATCAGCATTGAATAACCTCTTCCCCACAAAGATAGAGCAAAATGTGGCTTAGGTGTGGGTTGGGCAGGAGTCTTTCAGGGGGCACAGAAAATATCTCACAAACTGCACAGAACTCCCTTTGTATGGTTCCACTGGGATGCTTTTCTACACATTTCAAACACACCACCTGTGTTGGTTACATCCTCCAGAAAGCAGATCTGAGACGAAGAAGAAGAAGATGGGGAACACCTGTGACAAATTAAAAGTAGGGGAGTAGATGTAGGGGAGTCTTCCAGCCATCATTCTACTCTGACCCTCGTGAAAGAAGGAAAGAGGACTGGGTAGGAAAAGATTCAGACTACAGAGCTCTAGGTATGTGGTGTGACCGTGAAAAATCTTGGCCAGATCGATGGTGAACTTGAATGCAAAGAACCCCACATCACACAGGAACAGCCAGGCCCAAGAACACCGGCCATACTGAGTCACCAGCTAGGGGCTGCTGGAAGGTGTGTCCTGAGCTCAAATGTTGCAACTAACTGCATCCTAACACCTGAACAACAGGACAGCAGGTAATATCTTGATAGGAGATCCAAATGGCATGTGTCGTAGCTACTTGATATTTTTTTTTCCTTTTTCCTTTCCCTTTACAAGCACTATACTGTCAGCTCCTTGAAGGAGGTCTCTGTTTTTCTTTTCCTAGCTACTTTATCCTCTGCACCAGGAACTGTCCTTGGCAAACATTACTGTTGCTGTTCATGCGCTAAGTGGTGTCCAACTCTGTTTGACTCCATGGACTGCAGCTCACCTGGCTTCCCTGTCTTTCACAGATTTTGCTCAAACTCATATCCACTGAATTGTGATGCCATCCAGCCATCTCATCCTCTATCACCGCCTTCTCCTCCTGCCCTCAATCTTCCCTAACATCAGGGTCTTTTCTAATGAGTTGGCTCTCTGCATCAGGTGGCCAAAGTATTGGAGTTTCAGCTTCAGCATCAGTTCTTTCAATGAATATTCAGGGTTGATTTACTTTAGGATTGACTGGTTTGATCTTTTTGAAGTCCAAGGGACTTTGAAGAGTCTTCTCTAACACCACAGTTCAAAAGCATCAATTCTTCAGTGTTCAGCCTTCTTTATGGTCCAACTCTCACATCAATACATGACTACTGGAAAAACCATAGCTTTGACTATGGTTTAGCAAATGTGAGGTGTTCAGTAATTACTTGCTTTCTTTATAGTCCAACTCTAACATCCATATATGACTACTGGAAAAACCATAGCCTTGACTAGACGGACCTTTATTGGCAAGTTAATGTCTCTGATTTTTAATATGCTGTCTAGGTTGATCATAACTTCGCTGCCAAGGAGTAAGTGTCTTTTAATTTCACGACTGCAGTCACCATCTGCAGTGATTTTGGAGCTCCAAAAAATAGTCTCCTTGGACTTCAAGGAGATCCAACCAGTCCATCCTAAAGGAGATAAGTCCTGAGTGTTCATTGCAAGGACTGATGTTGAAACTCCAATACTTTGGCCACCTGACTTTGGCCACTGAAGAGTTGACTCATTTGCAAAAACCTTGATGCTGGGAAAGATTGAAGACTGGAGACAGAGGATGAGATGGTTGGATGATATCACTGACTCAATGGACATGAGTTTGGGTAAACTCTGGGAGCTGGTGATGGACAGGGAGGCCTGGTGTGCTGCAGTCCATAGGGTTGCAAAGAGTTGGACACGAGTGAGCAACTGAACTGAACCGAATGCTGAATGAATGCAAAGAAAATGGTAGTGACTGAGCTTCTGCAAGGGGCCTGGGAATATAGTAATACTCCATTAATACTCCTACTCCTACTACTCACGACTACCATGCCAGGAAGACATTTTAATCCATTGAACAAAAAGGAAAATCAGAAATTGTGAAGATTAAGTAACTTGCCCAGGTCACAGGGTATTTTAATATAGGTTAATATTGCCTCTAAAGCCCTTAGCCTTTCCACTATTCTGGGCTGTTGTGTTGTTAAGTAGCTAAATCGCATCTGACTCTTTTGCAACCCCATGGGCTTTAGCTCACCAGGTACCTCTATCCATGGGACTTCCCAGGCAAGAATATTGGAATGGGTTGCCATTTCCTTCTCCAGGTATTCTAGGTTGACACACCATCAATTTCTGTGCTACAATGTAGCAACTTGTTATCTTTTTTTTTTTCTTTTTTTCTTTTCTTTGGCAGAGAATGTGTGTGTTATATACACATTGATGAGGCACTGAATTATTTTCTTTTGATTTTGCAGACTGACACTTGTTCTCAATTTGTCCAAAAACCATGGAAGCAATTTAACCACTGAATGCAGAATGCTGCTTTGTTTTACTTGTTACTTGCCAGTGGTTTAAGAACCACTGTTGCATAGTTTTATTTCCTGCCGCAATTTCAGCATGCCTTCAGTTAATCCTCTGGATTCAAAGCATCCATGAGTGCTCAAATTTCTGGAACTGCCAAATTCATTTAACTCTTTTTCTCACCTAGATAATTGCCTATTTAAAAAGAATCCTAATAGACCCATATCTCCTGTGCCCATGGACACTGGCTTCCCTGTGCATCTGGCTCCACCTGGATCCCTATGATCCAAGTAGCCGTGCCACCTCCATGCCTGGTCCTCACTGGAGCAGACCCAAGTCCTCCAGGGAAGCCTCAGAAGCTAACTCCTGTGGATAGTCCACTTGCAGAGGTGGGAATAAAACCACAGTTGAGTTCCAGGGGCAGAGTGACTAAGAAAGAAGATCAAAAAACTTTCCATCAGCTGTACAAGCTGCAGGTTAAATCCACATAATCAACTAGGTAGACTCTGTCTGTGGAATATATAAAAGGACAATGAGTGTTTCCACAAAAGAAAATGCTCTGGCTCTGGCAGCTGTGGGCTTTGTAGGCAAACATATGCAGGGGTAGGGCCAGACTAGAATCTGAGCTGTCCCTACAGCAGGTCCAGAGACCAGCCCTTCCCAGGACTGAAGGGTCTCCTAGGGAGGTAAAGGTAGGCTGTGGCTCATAGCAGAGCTAAGAATACTGACAGCTGAGACCTGAGAAAAACATTTATTATTCTTATGTTTTAATTCATTCTGTAGTTGGTTCTGGATTTTTTTCTCTTCATCTTTTTCTCCATTGTTCATTTTATCATTATCTCTATTTAAGCTTTTGGAAACTTTTAATCATATATTTTTTAATTTCCTTTATATATTTCTACTTCTACTTTGACTTTCTGCAGTTCTGCAGATTTTTTTTGTTGTTCTCTACTTGTAGTTTTGCCTTAGTATATAGATCTTATATATATATATATTTGTGTGTATATATATATATATATATATACATTTGTATATATATACTTCTATTTAACTTTGTTTTTAGAGTCTTCTTTTTTTTGACCATGCTTGTGTGTTTGTTTTGTTTTCTTTGCTTAATTCCTAAGTTGACACTCTGCTTTGGTCTTATTTTGTCTTAGTTTTGTTATTAATCGGTTAATATCATTTTTGTTTCCTTTGTTTGCTGAGTCACTCTCTTGTACTTTGTTTTTTTTCTTTGTTTTGGTCTCCTTTGTGTGTGTGAGTGTGTGTGTGTGGGGGGGGGTGTGTATATGTATGTTCCTTTGTTTTTGTTTCTATTTGCCTTATTTTGCTTTTACCATTTGTATGGGATTCATTTTATGTTTCTTGGTTTTTTGGTTGTTGTTTTTCTTTTCTTTTTTTGTCTGTTTTCTATTTTATTTTTGTTTGTCTGTTTTAATCCCCTTTGTTGCCATAACAAACAGCTTACG
Source organism: Cervus canadensis (assembly GCF_019320065.1). Taxonomy (NCBI): domain Eukaryota; kingdom Metazoa; phylum Chordata; class Mammalia; order Artiodactyla; family Cervidae; genus Cervus; species Cervus canadensis. The sequence goes on from NC_057415.1 coordinate 20,722,781, forward strand.
GGATCTTAGTTCTCCAACTAGAAGTCAGGTCTGAGACTCTAGGGTGGAAGGGCTAAGTCCAGGACACTGACTACCAAAGAACTCTTGATCTCAGGGAGTATTCACATGAAGTCCTCCACTGAATACAAGACCTGGCACCTGCCAACTGGCTGCAACACCTAGCACCAGATGCCTCGAGCAAGCAAGCAAGATAAGAGCACAAACCAAATCATCAGCAGATAGGCTGCCCAGAGACACCCCAAAACACATCACCGCACATGGACCATCGCCATCAGAGGGGAAAATCTCACCTCCCACCAGAATGCGGACACAAATCCCTCCCAACACAAGGCTTCCACAAGCCACTAGACCAACATCATTCACCAAGGACAGAGACCAATAGCAAGAACTACAACATGTAGCCTGGGGAAAGGAGACCTTAAACACAGTAAGTTAGACAAAATTAAGACAGAGAAGCATTTTGCAAATAAAGGAACAAAGTAAAAACCCACAAGACCAAATAAATTAAGAGGAAATAGTCAAACTACCAGAAAAATAGTTCAAAATAATGGTAGTAAAGATGATCCAAAATCTCAATAGTTGCCTATTTAAAGTGTTTCAAACAAAGAACAGATGAAAATTATATTTCATACTAATTTGAGACTTTAATTATAAAATGCTTGTCTCAGTGTCTATAACATTTCTTTTTCCTTGGTCATATGACCATGTCCTGACATTTCATAATAAATGAAATTAATGAAGTTTGATTAGTTATAGAGATTGAACTAAACAGTATTATGAAAGGTTAATATGACTATATTTCAGCAAGTAAAATAATTTATGAATAATTGCCATTGTCTATGAGGGGCAACCTGGCCCCCAAAATTTTACTTAGATGCACTTGGAAGAAATAACTTCTTTTCTTTCCAGTCTTTTAGTTAAATTTAAAAATTCAGATTCTTTATCTTATTTCCTGATACTCCACACAACTTTAATTTTTTTCCAGCTTCTGAAATATTTATATAACTTTCTCGTATCTTTTAAAGTTCTCCTTATTTGATTTCTCTAATGACTAGACTAGGAGGTGACATTTGCTCCCTGTAGGCATTGGTCTGTTTTGCAGTAAAATCTGTTCACAGTAATATCCTAAATATATGCATATGGTATGATTTAGCACGTGCATCAAGTCATAGCTAAACAATACGCAAGTATCATTCATTATGGGCAAAATCTCAAAAAAACTTAATTATCTATCAACAGAAAAGTTAGGCCATAAACTGCAGAATGTTCATAGGATGAAATTTTATTAGGCAATGAAAACCAAAAAACCACAGCTAGCCTCACAACACAGATGAATACAAATACTGAATGAGCATAGACAGACAAAAGTGTACATATTCTATGTTACCATTACAAAGTGCTTGAAAATGAGAAACCAAAATACAATATTTAGGGATGCATGAATGGTAAAGTTATTCATTTTAAAGTGTGGATGTAAATATCATAAATGATAAGTTGGTTACCTTCAGAAAGATTTAGTAGTGATAGAGATGGGGCAAGAGGGAGTACTTCTGAAATGTCATCAGTGCTTAATTTCTCCATCTGAAGCTGTGGTTTCACATGCATATTAGTGATAATTTATTGAGGTGCTTATTCATGTTTTATGCAGTTTTCTATTTGCATTGAATGTTTTAGAATTTTAAACAAATTGTGGCATGGAAGCATATAGCTTCAATTACAGACTCCAACATAATCATCCTCTCACTCTCCTTCTCTTCTCCCTCTCCAATTGTTTTGTCAATTTCCCCAATCATGACATCAAAGAGATAGATTAGATGACTTCTGAACTCATCTCCAGCCCTAGTATTTTCTGATTCTAGTCTGCTGATAATTTGTAAGGTATTTTTCTGCAAGAAAATTATTGTTTGTTTCTTAAAAGACACTTTTTTTTTTCAATTTCATCTCTTGGTTTTTATGCTTCTAGGGGAGTGATCAACCACCCTGTCAGCTTGCTTGACAATTGGTGAGATAATGAATGGCAGTGGTGAAGGAGAAAAATCACTTACTTTGTTGTCTTCTAACAAATGTCAGTTGAGACAGAAAGTGATAGTTAAGGAAGGAAGATGGTCCTTACCACCCAATCCCCTAAATGTAATAGGACTTCTGCAGGAGAAAGTGGGGACAAGGGTAAAATTTGTAAAATATTTTAAAAAATGGTTAACCAAAAACAGATAAGACATAGAATTTTACATTTGGCTTCATTAAATTTTTTGAGATGAAGAGAGGCTCTAGATTTATTAAGGATCCTATTGCCATTTGAAGAAGAAAGACAATGAAACAGACAGGGAGCCATCAGGGGAACGTTAGAGTATCCTGAGGTCACCATTCACCTTGGAGGAAGAGCCACAGTCTGAGCACCATCCTCAGTCTTGGAGGCTTGACACCTGAATTGTCAGCATTCAGAGTGGTTCCATTTCCCAGGACAGACTCATGTTAAAGCATCTGTCAGAAGCTGACATTTCAAAACCAGAAAGATCTCATTCCTTCTCTTGAGGATTTCAATTGTCAACCAGACCAAATGAACACTTCCACAGGTGCTATCTGCAAAATACAAATATCAACAGGTTGACTTAGAGGTTCCTTTCAGGTGTGCTTCTTTGAGACCTACACTGACCTTGGCAATAAGTGGACCAGGTTAGTGGGGAAAGGTTTGGAGTTATTTTCATTTAGTGCTTGCTTTTTAACCCTCCTGTTTCTTTGCACCCCTTGTCTTGACACTCTCTTCCCACACAGTTCAGTTTGGTTCAGTCGCTCAGTTGTGTCCAACTCTTTGTGACCCCATGAACTGCAACAGGCTAGGCTTCCCTGTCCATCACTAACTCCCAGAGTTTACCCAAAATCATTTCCATTGAGTTGGTGATGCCATCCAACCATCTCATCCTCTGTCATCCCCTTCTCCTCCTGCCTTCACTCTTTCCCAACATCAGGGTCTTTTCCAATGAGTCAGCTCTTTGCATCAGGTGGCCAAAATATTGGAGTTTCAGCTTCAGCATCAGTCCTTCCAATGAACACCCAGGACTGATCTCCTTTAGGATAGACTGGTTGGATCTCTTTGTAGTCCAAGGGACTCTCAAGAGTCTTCTCCAACACCACAGTTCAAAAGCATCAATTCTTCTGCATTCAGCTTTCTTTACAGTCCAACTCTCACATCCATACATGACTACTGGAAAAACCATAGCTTTGACTAGATGGACCTTTGTTGACAAAGTAATGTCTCTGCTTTTTAATATGCTGTCTAGGTTGGTCATAACTTTCTTTCCAAGGAGTAAGTGTCTTTTAATTTCATGGCTGCAATCACCATCTTCCCACACAAGTACAGTGCAATTGAATAGGCTTCTGGATCCTAAATCACAGTCATATACTGATCTTGCTCCCTCACATTCCTCACTATCAGGATTGGACTTATGTCATGCCTTTATAGTAGTGTCTTACTCAGCTCTGGCTATTGTAATAGTGTATCAGGCATCCCCCAAAACAGGAATTTTTATTTTCTCACATTCTGGAGGCTGGAAGTCCAAGATCAAAGAGCCAGCATGGAAAGGTTCTGGGGAGAGCTCACTTTCTGGCTTATAGTCAGCCACTTATTGATGTGTGCTCACATAGAGAGAAGAGATGGTACAGGAAAACAGGTCTTTCTTTCTCTTCTTATAAGGGCACTAATCCCTTTTCATGGGAGCTCCAATCTCATGACCTCATCTAACCCTAATTATTGCCCAAAGACTCTGTCTCTAAATATCATCACTTTCGGGATTAGGGATTCCACACATGAATTTTGGGGAGATATGACTCAATCCACAGCAAGTAGATTAATTTTCAGAAGGCCCCAGAAATGGGGGTAAGAGACACCTTAACTGGTGCCACCTCATCCTAACCATGGCTTGTCCCTGAAAATGGCCTGAGGTATATGATGGGAATGCAGCTTATCTCCAGGAGACAGAAGCTTCAGCCTTGATCCTGACATTTTACAAAGAAATGGTTCTTCCTGAAGAACAGTCAGGGAGTCTAACTTCTTTCTCTCAGCTTGAGCTGCAGTTGAGATCCTGGTCTATAGATTTACGTAGGAGCCACTCCTAGGGAAGAAGCCTGAAATCAACTGCACCCAAAGACAAACAAAATAAGAGACCATAGAGGCTCAGATGGTAAAATGTTTGCCTGCAATGTGGGTGACCCGGGTTCAATCCCTGGGTTGGGAAGAGCCCCTGGAGAAGGAAATGGCAACCCACTCCAGTACTCTTGCCTGGAAAATTCCATGGACTGAGGAGTCTGGTAGGCTACAGTCCATGGGGTCACAATAGAGTCAGACATGACTGACTGACTTCACTTTCACTTTACTCAATGGAGATGCTGTCCTAGTGATGTTATCCTAGGTCTGTATGTGAGCAGCCAGTACCAGCCACAGAGATGCTCTTGACCTCCTTCAGGGAAAGGCTACTGGAGAGGAAATGGAGGAAAAGAACTCACAGATGTTTCCATGTTGTGGCCCACGGTGAACTGAGAGAGGAGAGATGGTACAGGAAAACATTTCAGAACCTCAAGGATAGAGATTTATGGCAACACTGAGCCTTGATACTTAAGCCTTTCTGGGTCAAGAAGGCCAGAGTGGTGTCATGGAATAAGTTCAATCTTAGGGTAACCTCTCTAAGCCTTGCTTTTCTCGTCTAAAACCAATACTGCTATTTTACAGATATTAGGCAGAATGGGGTCATTTTCATTACTTTTTGACTTCTGGCATATTAAAAAATAACAAATAGGCTTATAAAAATTATGTTACATTCCAATGACTTACATGTAACAAATTTTCTCTTTCACTGGTCCCATTCCCCTCAGCATATTCAACCTCCAACAGAGTTATATGTATACCTTCTAACAAACAACAGGCAAATCAAGAACATGTGCTTGTCTTTGATTCAAATTCATGTTCACAACACCTAGAACATATGCAGGACATAGTCAATAAAATTAGGGTTGTCAAATGTAACAAATGAAAATGCAGGATGCTCAGTTAACTTTGATTTCAATGTTAAATGTTTAAAAGTATATTTTATGCAATATATGGTACATATGTATACTAAAAAAATCCCTATTTTTTAACTTAAATTTAACTAGGCAAGGCATTGTTTATTTTACCTAGCTATCCTAAATATTTACTTTTAAAAGAATAAATAAATGATTTTACATGTATATTCATTTGACCACATGGATTACAACAAACTGCGGAAAATTCTTAAGAGATGGGAATGCCAGTCCACCTTACCAGTCTCCTGAGAAACCTGTATACAGGTCAAGAAGCAACAGTCAGAACCAGACATGGAACAATGGGCTGGTTCAAAAATTGAGAAAAGAATATGTCACTCTATTTATTTAAGTTACATGCAGAACACATCATGTAAAATACCAGACTGGATGAATCACAAGCTAGAATCAAGATTGCTGGGAGAAATATCAACAGCCTCAGATATGCAGATAATATCACTCTAATGGCAGAGAGTGAAGAGGAACTAAAGAGTCTTTTGATGAGGGTCAGAAAGCAAAAAAAAAAAAAAAGAAAGAAAGAAAAGAAAAAAACTGGCTTGAAACTTCAAAAAACTAAGAACATGGCATCTTATTCCATTACTTCATGGCAAATAGATGCGGAAAAAGTGGAAACAGTGACAGATTTTATTTTCTTGGGCTCCAAAATCACTGTGAATGGTGACTGTAGCTATGAAATTAAAAGATGCTTGCTCCTTGGAAGGTAAGCTATGACAAACCTAGACAGTGTATTTAAAAGCAGAGACATCACTTATCAAACAAAGGTCCATGTATTTAGAGTTATGGTTTTTCCAGTAGTCATGTATGGATGTGAGAGTTGGACCATAAAGAAGGCTTGACGTCAAAGAATTGATGCTTTTGAGTTGTGGTGCTGTAGAAGACTCTTGAGAGTCCTTTGGACAGCAAAAAGATCAAACTAGTCAATCCTAAAGAAAATAAACACTGAATATTGATTGGAAGGACTGAAGCTGAAGCTGACGCTCCAGTACTTTGGCCACCTGATGCAAAGAGCATATTCATTGAAAAAGACCCTGATGCTGGGAAAGATTGAGTCAGGAGGAGAAAGGGTAGATCGAGGATGAGATGGTTGAATGATATCATCGACACAACGGACATGAGTTTGAGCAAACTTCAGGAGATGGTGAAGGACAGGGAATCCTGGCATGCTGCAGTCAATGGAGTCTCAGAGTCAGATGTGACTTAGTGACTGAACACAGTATATTCATTTATGTATTCACTGATGTTAAATTCTTTAATAATTTGGTTTCCTCTCCTTACCTTTTCATATTTTAAACTAAGTCTTCCCTATGAGGTTCAGCTTAAATACATCTTTCTCAATATCTGCTAAGAGGTCCCAGTCTCTCAATTTTATGACAGTTTAATTTTTATTATGCAGTTTATATTTATCTGTTATTATTATTCATATATATATGTATCTTTTTATATTATATGACTATTGAGATTATAAATGGACACAATATATGCTTTGATTTTTTTTTGTAGTAAAGAAATGTGCTCAATGTTTTCTAATCCACTGATTTCTATGACTGTGAATTCCTAACTGGATATGAAGTACACTGTAGAAAATATCAAACAATGAAAATGCTGATCATAATTGTCTTTTAATTTTGCAGTTGATAGCACCCTCACAGCCTTCTGGTTTGTTTGGAGAAAGATATTCACAAACAGAAATATAGACTTGAAAGAAAGCTTGCTTGAAATACAGAGCCAAAATTTTATTATAAGACAAGAATGGAGCGTGTGGCATGAGAGACAGTCCCACCACACAAGAAGAGAAAATAGGAATCCCAAAAGGATTCGTTCAACTTCCATAAATGGAAGTTGTATGAAGGATACTTGAAGTGTTAGGAGAGTGAGTATAGTAACTGTGTCCTTAAGAAGGGTTACACAATCAGACTCTAGATATCATTGAAAGTAGGGGTGGTGAAATAGCAAAAGCATTCATAAACCCTCAGAGTGATTGAAGAAGAATCCTAGAATCCCTGGGGGAAGCGTTTTGTTTCATTTCTGTATCCAGCCTGGGGCAGGAATAAGGCTGGTAACAATGAAAATTATAGTACCTGCTTTCATGAGGCTCCTGTTCTAGTAGGAAAATGAACTCCCAAATTAGCAAATTACAAATAGATGTACATCATTTTAACGTGATGTACACTTTGTTGTACAAATGCGTCATGATGATTAGAGGATGAGGAGATATGAGTTTTTTTTTTTTTTAAAGGGGTCACATTTAAGCAAAAAACCTGATAGAAGTGAGTGAAGTTAAAGGAAGATACACAAGAAAGTACAGCAGTTGCAAAGGTACCCGTGTGGGGTTATTCTTAGACACTTGAAGAATATCAAAAAGACCAGGTCAGGTGGTACAGAACAAGTGGTGAGAAGAGGGATGAGGGATAAGAGATGAAGCAAAATAGATAAACTGGAGTAAATTACTTAGAGTAAATTACTTGTGAATAATTTTCTTCATTGTAATGGAAAAAAACTGCCAGATTTTGAAGGGAGGAAGTGAATTGTCTTATTTGCATTTCTAAAATGTCACATTTTCTAGAATATAGAGTGAGGCAAAATGTGAAAAAGAGTCCATTTTGGAGGCTATTTTCATAACCCAAATGAGAGAAAATGTGGATTGTAGGAGTAGGTTGAGAACAGTGAAGTTGGTGAATAATTTATTCGAGATACATTTTGAAAATGGAGCCAGCAAGACTTGCTGTTGGATTAAGGAGGTATGAGACTGGACATCCAAATGAAAATGATATCATTAACCAAGAGTTAGGGAAAGGGGATTTGTGGAGTAGAGGGTCTATGTGGATGAAACCAATAAAATGTCTAAAAGGAGCTGTTGAGTAGTTACTTGGAAAACGAGCCTAAGGCTCAGAGAAGTAGTCAAGCTAGTGATAAAATTTGGTAGTCATTAGAGCATTGTTGATTTATAAAGGAATGAAATTAGATCAAATCACCCAAGGGATATATGCCAACAGCAAAGAGAAGACAAAGAGCTGACCCCTGGCACCTTCCAACAATCAGATAGCAGATGCAGGAAAATGAACGTGCAGCATGAAAGAAGAAACCCAGAAAACTCTGCTACTTCAGAAGGCAAGAGCAAAAAATATGTCTGGAGGAAAGATGTAATCAACTCTTTTCATGCTTTCATTGCTCATGTATCTTATCTAATGGGACATTTATTAATTGGCCAATGTGTATGACAACACATGAGTCTTCATCTTAAGATTGCTTTCCATAAAGTGGTGAGACAAACCACTTACTGGAGTGAATTCCAGGGGGAAATGAGTACAGATAATCCCTGGTAGCTCAGCTGGTAAAGAACCTGCCTGCAATGCAGGAGACCCTGGTTTGATTCCTGGGTCATGAAGATCCACTAGAAAAGAGATAGGTAACCCACTTCAGTAGTCTTGGGTTTCCTTTGTGGCTCAGCTGGTAAAGAATCCGCCTGCAATGTAAGAGACCTGGGTTCGACCCCTGGGCTGGGAAGATCCCCTGGAGAAGGGAAAGGCTACTCACTCCAGTATTCTGGCCTGGAGAATTCCATGGACTTTATAGTCCATGGGGTCACAAAGAGGCGGACACAAATGAGTGACTTTCACTTTCAGTGTGAAAATAGGAAAACAGAAAACATCTTTGAGAAGTTTTATTAAAGATAGAAGTAGAATAAAAGAGTGGTGGCAAGAAGGAGATATGGAAGTCAAAGAAAAGGTTTTTCAAAGATAGAAGATATTCTGAAGATTTTATTGCAGTGAAGTTGAAATCTTGAGGAAACTGAAAATTGTATAATGCAGGAGATTGTGGAGACAACACAAGAGCAAGCTCCTTGAGAATGTAAGAGAATCACTGTGGTGATGGAGTTGGCCTCAGCAGTAGAGACAATTTTATCTATTGTCTCTAGAGTGAAGAGAACACATATATGTATAAATGGAGAGGAAATGTTAGGTTTGGTGGAAAAGGGTAATTGTTCTTCTTTGAAAGCTACTAATTTCTCAGTGAAATAAGTAAAGAGTACACAAATCAGAGAATGAGAAAAGAGCAGATATTGGTGATTTGAGCAAGGATGAAATAGTTGTATATGGGAGTAGGAAAGAAAAATAATAATGTTTAGAGAAATAATAGTATTTTTGCTGGACGGCACCAAGTTTTCTTAAGGTTTGGTCATAGATTGTGGATTTGGTCGGCACAGTTGTGTGTTTTTCTCCTTTCATATTAAACTTACTTGAGTATAGACTAAAGAGTCTAATTAATTGGATTTAATTAAACTTGAAATTATGCCAAGGAAGTTTAATAGAGGTTGGGAGGATCATGGGATTTAAGGATGTATTAAAAGGATGAATAGCAAAATAGACAATGAGGCCACTATGCAGAGATGAACAGTTAAATACTAGAAACTTCAATGTATTGGAAGTCGATGTGCTTTTGAAAGTTGCTGAAGTAGGAATATTATAAAGGGTGAAACGGAAATATAGGTTGTTGTTATTGTTCAGTTGCTAAGTCATATCTGACTCTGCAACCCCATGGACTGCAGCACACCAGGCTTCCCTGTCCTTCACTATCTTCTGGAGTTTGCTGAAATTCAGGAAATCTAAGTGATGGAGCTCAAAAAAGTGAGTGCCTAAAATTGATATTTTTGAGGTGACTTAGATAATGGTGATGGTAAGTCTTTGTGATATTCCTAAGAAAGAAAATGATTAAAGTGGCATAGAGAAAAAGATTATAAATGAGAAAATCAAGGCATTTGGTGAATCGTCCTCTGGATTTTGTAGGTACCATGAGTAATTTAATGAGTCCCCACCATAATAATGTTGTTTTATATATAACTTATAAAATAGCAAATTTTCTTAAAATAATTCATGATATTTCTTAAATTATTTTTATATACAGTTTTATTATTTTATATAGGGTTGGCATTTTCTCAGATCTGTCATTTAATAAAATAGTTTTATCTTTTTTGATAACATCTGGTTGTTTCAAATAATAGAAACTGAGTAGACTTATGTAGAGACCTTACTAATGAAAAAATCCCCATAACCTCTGCTTACTGATGATTAAGAAAAAGACTGTGGCAATAACTGTGGCCTCCTAGACCAACAATGAGTTGACACAAGCCCCAGCAGCTCATGATTAGAAAAATAGAGGAATGCAGAAACAAAGATAGGTCAACCAGGCAGGGACATAACCATAACTTAATAAATCAGTCCCAAAGGCTCCCAGTTCTGTCTCAAAGGCAAAGACAGTCCAATGCACATTGTTCAGCTGTTGTGTGGAAACCAGACCCCAACAAGACAGAGAATAGCTATCATGAGCATGTATCCACCAGACTGCCTGGAACCTGAAGACTGGTAAGACTGACCCTTTGACCTCACTTGGTTATCTCACCACTGACTAATCAGAAATTGTACATTTGCTGATTATGTTCCCCACAACCTTCTCCTTCACTTTGTCTTTAAAAACACATCCCTAAAAGCCACTGGGGAGTTCAAGACTTTTAAGTATGAGCTGGTCATTCTCCTTGTTTGGCACCCTGCAATAAACTCTGTAATTTTCTTCACCTTCGAGCTGGTGTTAGTAGATTGACTTTGATGTGCAGCAAGCTAGCAGAACAAATTTTGGGTTGAAAGCACAACTATTGAACCTAGAGGTTGTATCTTATTTTCATCGCTTCCCAGATTTTCTATATGACCCAGCTTCTTATACTAAACTTAGAAGAGCCACAATATTAATATTAAGTATCTTTTGATCATCAAAACTAGTATAGGCTCATATATGAGAAATTCCCCATGAAGGATAAATGTTGATACATCACTAAGATGGAAATAAGAAGGTCAAGTCTGAGCCTTGATATCAGGGAAGACTTCAAAATGTTGACATTGTTATCCGAGGAATCTAATATGATGGTTAGAACATATCAACAGGAGTTGTCTGGTTCCATTTTGGTAAGGTTGGTGATCCTTTGGGCTGAAATAGCTATTTGGCCTACTGTTAAGAAAAAGAAGAGAAACAAGGTTCATCTTGCAAGTGCAAGGAACTGGTAAGAACCAGAATGACTGGTGGTAAACCAGGTAGGCAGTTTTAGCTTATGGCTGGGCCTTGTCCTAGGTTCTGGATAGAACAAATCAGAAATGAGACAGAGTCAACTGTTTACTTCAAAATTAATGGGAAGACTGTACTTCTTTGGTCAGGGTAGGTTTATGAGACCTTGAACTTAAGATACCAGTATAATCTCCAGATTCCATTTTCTCCTGGAGTGAGTCATTGGACCAAGGATGCATAACTAGTTAGCACTGGTGTAGATACCAATGAATATTGGTGTTGGATACTGGATGTTGGATACCAACATTTCTTTAGTTTTCTTTCATTACATTTCTTAAACCCCAACTCATTTCACCAGAAAATATGTTTTATATCAAGCCTTATCTATAAAGCTTAGGAGATAAAAACTCAGTGGTAGAAGCTAGTTTCTGGTCTCAAGGAGCTGAGAGTAACATATATTCACACAAAAATAACTTTTCCTTCTAAATCCAGTGAGTGATCTGTACCAAGTCCAAAATCAGACATATCACTGAGGAGGTTAGAAGAGGTATCAGTCACAGCTGAACGAAGTGGACACAGAAAGATTCCAGGAGAAGGCTCAGTCAGACAACCAGAGCTTTCAGCCATCATTCATGGATACCTCTGCTGTTTTCTCATATTTTCTGCTTTTTCCAAAATCACCTATCTATGTTTACCTGCTTGTCCTTTCCAATAGACTTTAAACAAACGCAGTTTTACATTTGGAAGATGCTAAGTAGAGTCGGACACGACTGAACGACTGAACTGAACTGAACTGGAGTCTGAAAATATTGCTGTTATTTTTGGCACTAGTGTTCTAATAGTTCTTATTTCTATGTCAGGTTCTATTGCATCGGCTCAAAATTCCAGAACAGCATTAGAGACTAATGGTGAAGAAGAGTAGCATTATTTTGTTTCTAATTCGAACCGGAAAACTCAAACTTTTATTTGTTATGTATTTTAGTAGATGAATATGAGACTGAATATTATTATAAATATTCTCTGTGTCCAGAAACTATCCATTCGTTTGTTAAAGAATTTCCTTTAAATGAAAGAAAGTTTAAATTTAAAAAAGAAAGAAAGAAAGAAAGATTCCAGGAGGAGGGAGTATCTGAAGACATTTTCTCAGGAGATAGAAGAGAATAAGAAGAAAAGAAAGAAAAAAGGAAGAATGGGGTTACATTCAATGGTGGAAACAGCTGCCAAAACCTACTGGAATGTTGGCATAAACAACTATAGGTGTTCTTGTTCAGAAATTCTCCTATTCCTACCTGTGGACCTATAGGTAGATTTTTCCTGCTTATAATTCCTTGCTCTGCTGACAGTCTCAAGTTCAGGAACCACATCCAGCTATGCAGAGTGGCATGTGCAGGCTCTGCCCAGGTTCCTATAGTATGGTAAAAGTTACAGAATGATGATGGAAATAACATGCAAACTCAGATAAAATAATATGAGGTTGTCTTTCCATTTTGTTCAGTGCATTTCTAGACAATAGTTCATATTCTCCTTCCTCTAGAATACTGGTCCTGTGGAGCTTGCAAAACCTAACAGAAAGAAAAAAGACAAGATGGTTAGCATTAACAGGAGACCTCAGTTCTGGAAGAGTAGACAGTCCTGCAATAGAAAAGTTTGTCTTTGAGGTTCACCACCTTGAGGGGAAGGACTGCTGCCAATATCCCTACCTCTATTCACTGGATCTGAAGCTTACTCCCTTCCCCCATCGCCCACCCTCGCTCCATGAAGGAGCCAATCAGATGAATCTGAATGACTGTTTCTTCCAACTTTTTCCACCCAACCAATGCCAGCCTTCTTAACTTTCTCGAATAGGTCAATCTATCTACCACTTCAGCACCTTTCCTGGTTTTTGTTCCTCTTCCCAAAAATCCTTCCCAGTGCTCTTTACTTGTCTTCCAACTTCTTCTCACTTTCTAATCTTGCTCTTGATCTCAGTCTCCAAGTCACTTCTGAATAGGGGAACTTTGCAAATATTATAAGATAACTCTATATTAACCTTTATCGCAGCACAGGTTTGTTTTTTTTTTTTTTTCTTTCCTCTCTTATTAACTCTTAGCACTTATGTAATTGTTTACCGGCCTGTGGTCTTTCTAACCATCTGAAATGCCATGTCCCCAAGGAGTTTGATCATGTTAGTACCCCATCTGGAACAGTGTCTGGCACAAAGTTCATAAATAATAAATAAGTTTTTGATGAATAATTTCATTTTTAAAAGCTTTTAGTGAAGTTATAACTACACTCCAACTCAACTTTTTCCAAGTTAGAAACTTTTCCCCACTTTAGAACCCAGCCACTCTGTTCTATTCACAGCTGAATTCCACATTCTATGAGAAATCTCAGTAATTTGAAGTGTGATTTCACAATTCCTTCCTTCATCCTTTAACACAGTTTCTTCTTCCATTTCACTTCACATATATCCACCCCCAGAGAAATCTTAAAATATCAGAAAAGTTACACGCCATTTCCTTTTAAAGTTAAAATTCATGTCATCTGTGACAGTGATGATAGAAGTTCACACTTTAGATGAGAGCCTCCAAATCATTAGTGATCCACACTGAAATGGTTGGAAACTCTCCTCTACATTGTTTGTCTGAAAAGAATAAAGAAAAAGCAAAGACACAATAAAAACTCTTCCCTTTCAGATATTTGATAACTATGTATGCCAACCCAGGGATTGAACCCGGGTCTCCTGCATTGCAGACTGAGCCACCAGGGAAGCCTGTTTTGTTCTTTTTATTTTAAGATAACTATTGTTTACTCTATATTTAGTGCTCTATGCTTTTCCATGTGACATTTGGAACCAACGTTGCACACTTTATCATGTATTTGTGGCAGTATGGAAACTGAAACTCACAGAAATTATTTAAAATCAGAAAAAATTTACAGAGAATTTGAAACTGAACCTATCTGGCTCAAATACCTAGACCCTCCACTTAGACTAAACATCAGAACAACCTCAAATATCCCATCTTGCCTGCTTCAACTACTCTGGGATATAAATTCTATATAAATCACTCAGTAATGTGTATTCACATTGATAATATTTACGAATTTACAAAATACACATCTGTGATCCCCTCCTTTACCTCAGCATGAAATGCAAGAAAAAAAAAAAAAAAGCTCATTGCTTTTGCTGACAATCATGTGCAACGTGACTGAGTCCTCCCTAACCCAAAGTCAACATGTTCAACATCAATTATCTTTGTGGAGTCCCAAGAAAGAGACATTTCCACAGGTTAGTACACTTGAAGCAGAGTCTGCTATTGAGTGTGCATTTTGGTCACTGACATCATCCAAGCCCACAGGGTATATTTAAATAAAGGTGAGATAAGAAAGGCTTCCATCTTTCTGTTCCAGGATGGAATACAGGGAGTTACGTTTAACTTCTTTAGTGATGCAAAGTTCAGCCTTTCCTAGCTGCTACACATATTCTCTTCCAATGACGTCCATCAGATGTTGAGGTCCAAAATTTTCTGGTCTTGGCACATACATCCTCTCACTTCACACTGGATTCTTTTGTCTTTTTACCTGAAAACTATTCAGTTGTATTCTAAAGTAGAGTGATCCAACTAAATTTTTCTCAGTGGGACTGAGTTTAAAAAGCTGGGAGTGTGAGAACATAAGAAATTCTTATATTTTCAAGGAATGTTGGCTTTTTGTTCTGGAGATGATATGGGGGAAAAAAAGAGACTTACATTATTTTCACATAATGAAGACAGTATTAAAAAATGATCAGGTATTGGAAAGTTTTTATTGGAATATAATTGCTTTATAATGTTGTATTAGTTTCTGCCATACAGCATCGTGAATCAGCCATATGTATGCATATATTCCCATTATTCTTGAACCTCCCTCCCACCCATCCCCATTCCACCCCTCGAGGTCATCACAGAGCACCAGGCTGAGCTCCTGTAATAGGGCAGCTTCCCAGTGGCTGTTCATTTTACACATGATAGTGTATATATGCCCATGCTACTTTCTCAGTTCGTCCTCCCACTCCTTCCCTCCCTGTGTCCACAAGTTCATTCTCTATGTATGCACCTCTATGTATGCACCAGGCAAATAGTCTCATCAGTACCGTTTTTCTAGATTCCAAATAAATGCATTAATAGATGATATTTGTTTTCTCTTTCTGACTTACTGGATAATTCCATATTTTTAGAAAAGATATGTATAAGAAACTACATTGGAAGTAAAAAATAAATGATGAAATCATTTATTAGAATGTTTAAAATCAAATTATTGATACATATGTTTTAAATTTTGTATTGCATACCATTGATACAGTTTGCCTTCAAATTTTATCTATTATTAAATATTGTCAAATACTCTTCTTTTATTATCTTTATAATATCCTTGTGCTCAGTAATGATGATCTTTTTGATTTCTAATATCAGTAATTTGGGTGTTCTCTCATTTTTTTCTTGCTTAGCTTCACTTGTTAGTCAGTTACTCAGTTGCATCTGACTTTTTGTGACCTCATGGACTGCAGCACGCCAGGTTTCCCAGTCCTTCACCATCTCCCAGAGCTTTCTCTGACTCATATCTATTGAGTCAGTGATGCCATCCAACCATCTCTTCTTCTGTTGTCTCCTTCTCCTCCTGCCTTCAATCTTTCCAAGAATCAGGGTCTTTTCCAATGAGTCAGCTCTTCACATCAGGTGGCCAAAGTACTAGAGCTTCAGCTTCAGCATCAGTCCTTCCAAAGAATATTCAGGATTGATTTCCTTTAGGATCGACAGGTTTGATCTCCTTGCAGTCCAAGGGACTCTCAAGCCTCTTCTACAACACCACAGTTCAAAAGCATCAATTCTTCAGCACTTAGCCTTCTTTATGGTCCAACTCTCATATCCATACATGACTACTGAGAAAATCTCACTAGAGGTTTATAAATTCAATAATCTTTTTAAGGAAACAAATCTCATCAATTTGTCTTTATTGTTTTCTTATTTCTAATCATTGATATCTAACCAACTTTTCAAATTTATTTTCTTCTGCTTCCTTTACGCTTAGATTGCCCTTTGTCCTCAAGATTTCAGAACTTTCTTCTTCCTAATATATACATTTAAAACTTAATTTCTTTCTGAATCCTGCCTTCACAGCAATCCCCATGTTTTCACAAAATTTATTTTTATTTAGCTCTAGATAAGAATCTGCCTCCAATACGGGAGCTGCTGCTGCTGCTAAGTCACTTCAGTCGTGCCCGACTCTGCGACCCCATCCCTGGGATTCTCCAGGCAAGAACACTGGAATGGGTTGCCTTTTCCAATACAGGAGAGCCAGGTTTTATTCCTGGATTGGGAAGATCCCCTAGAGAAGGGAATGGAAACCCATTCCAGTATTCTTGCCTAGAGAATTCCGTGGACAGAGGAGCCTGGTGAACTACTGTCCATGCAATTGCAAAGTATTGGACACTACTGAGCAACTAACACACTCACACACAAACACTTAAAAATCATCTGGAGACTTCTTGGATCCATGTTTTATTATAGAAGTAAGTTTTTAATTTCCATTTATTTTGAAAATTTCTGGTTATCTTTCAGTTTTAACTTTCTAATTTAATTTCACTGTGCTCTGAGAAGATACATTATATGAATGACTTCTATTATTTAAAATTTGTTGAGGTGTGTTTTATGGATAAAATGTGGTCCACCACGATGAATGGTCCAAATGAGCTTGAGAAGAATGTGTGCCCAGCAGTTGGTGGATAGAGCATTTGGTCAATTAGAAGTTAGTGAAGTGTTGCTCAAGTAATCTATATCCTTACTAACCTCTCAAATTTATCTGTCAGTTACTAACAGAAGGCCTTTATATTTTCAACTCTCGTAGTGGATTTGTCAGTTTCTCCTTTAAATTCTATCAGGTTTTGCATCATGCATTTTGGCATTCTCCCACGAGATTCATACAAGGTGAGGATCTGAATTTTTTTTTTTTTTTTTGGAGAGTTGATCTCTGATAATCTTTCTTGTTCTTAAGTTTGCTTAATCTTAATTAATATAGCTAATCCATTTTTTACTATTGTTATCTTTGTCCATACCTTTCATTTCAGCTTGAGTCTGTATTTTTAAGTTGATTTCTGCAAACAATCTATAGTTGGGCCTGTGTATGTGTGCATTTGTGTGTACATGTGTGATTTTCAAGTTCATTCAGGACAATTTCTATGTTGTGAGGGTGTATTTAGACCATTCACAGTTAAAATCATTATTGATATGCTTGGATTTATGTACATCATGCTTGTAATTATTTTCTATTCATTGCATTGTTCTTTGTTTCACCCTTTTTTCTACCTTCGCTGATTTTAATAAATATTTAAAATATCTCCATTTAATTTTTCTTCTAAGTGTATTAGTTATATTTTTTATAAAAATAAATTTTAGTGACTTTGCCTTAGAGTACATAAAATATGCATTTTTAAAACATGTTAAAAAAATATGAAAGTGTTAGTTGATCAGTCATGTCAGACTCTTTGCAACTTCAAGGACTGTAGCTGCCAGGCTCCTCTGTCCATAGAATTCTCCAGATGAGAATACTGAAGTGAGTATCCATTCCCTTTTCCAGGGGATCTTCCTGATCCAGGGATTTAATTCAGGTCTCCTGCATTGCAGGCAGACTCTTTACTGTCTGAGCCACCATGGAAGCTCAAAGAATGTAAGTCAACCTTCAAATAGCACTATAATGCTTCACATGAATGTGGTATCTGATAACAGTATTACCAGCTCCTTCCTCTTTCCAACCATCTGTGTCACTGTGCCTTTCTCTTCACTTATCCCTGGGATCTACCTAATACATTGCTACTTTAACCAAACAACTATGTTTTAGGTCAGTTAATCAATATGAAAAATGAGAGATATTATCTTATCTTTATTTATTCATTCACTGAACTCTTCATGCAGATCTGAGTTTCTGAGCTATGTCTGAGCTATATTTTTCTGAACCAAATCTTTTAACATTTCTTACAAGGAAGTTGTGCTGAATGAAATTTCTACGTTTTTCTATGTCTGAGAAATTATTTCTCTTTCACTCTCAGAGAATATAATTTTTTTGGTCGAAACTATAAATTATAGTTTGGTGACTTTTTAAGATTTTAAATATTTCACTCCAACACTCTTCTTATTTGTATGGTGTCTGATGTAATTATTTTTCTTCTTTCTCAACAAGTAAAGCTTTCTTCTTTCCCCTATGATTTTCATCAAGACTTGTTCTCTCCATATTTTTGTGTATTTTGAATAGGATGTACCTAGGTATGTATGTTACATGTTTATTCTTTGTTTAGTGACCTCTGAGTTTCAGGAGTCTGTGCTGTGATACCAGTCATTTATTTTGGGAAGTTCTTGTCTATTGTTACTTCAAATATTTCATCTGCTTTATTCTTTCCTTCTGTTTCTGGTATTGAAATTATACCTTAGAAAATTTTTCACAGTGTTTAGATGTATTGTTTTTTAAATTATTTTTATCTTCAAATTTCAGTTTAGATCTATTTTCAAGCTTATTGAGTCTTTCTTCAGTCGTGCTGAGTCTACTGATGAGCTCATCAAAGGGATTCTTCATTTGTATTGCTCTATTTTTGTTGTTGAGTGTTGTTTTTTTAATGCTATTTTCTCAAAATGTCTAGTCTCATTAGTAGACTCATCACTTCTCTCTGCTTACATTATCCATCTGGTTGCCTACTTTTCCATTCTTTATTATATTAAACATAGTTATTTTAAATTCCTCATCTGGTAATTCCAACATCTGTGTCCTATCCAGGTCTAGTTCTGATGATTACTTTATCTCTTCAGACTATTTCTTTTTCCCATGCCTTTTAGTTTGACATAAGTTCTTGTTGAAAACTGGACATGTTGTACTAGATAATAGGAAGTTAGTTAAAAGAACTCTTAGTATATGGTTTTATATTTATCTGGCTGACAGATGTGTTGGTTTGATGTATACTCTGGACCTAGGAGCCAGAAACTTCATATTCCTCTGCTGTCTTCTTTTCTGTCTCTGTTGTGAACTTTGGATTTCCCAAGTACTTGCTTCCAGAGTGAGAGTACATCTTGAAGTTCTGTCATCTATAATCCAGAGTCATCACTGACACTTCTCTTTTTCTCGTATACACACCAAACATGTCAGAACATCATACTGGCCTCATCTCGAACATACATCCAGTCTGATATTCCCTGTAAGTACCTTAGTGTGTTACCAATATCTGCTACCTGTATTTTTACAACAACTTCTTAACAGGTTCTACTACTCTTTTTCCTTGTCTTTCGAGGCAGATATCTATTTGCCTTCAGGTCTACTCTCTGCTCTTCGCCTTACCGCTCTGTGCCTCAGGATCCTGAACTGGCTTACGCTCTGCTGTCCACTTGGCTCCACATGGCAGAGATCCCTGGAAGGAAGCCAGTGGGAAAGAGGACACTGTAGGGGCTTATTAGTCTCCTAGGACTGATGTAACAAATTAATCACAAATTGAGGACTTAAACAGAAATTTATTTTCTCACAATCTACAGATGATTTTGGAAGTCCAAAATCAGTATTATTGGGCCAGAATGAAGACATCAACAGGGCAATGCTTTCTCCAGATGCTGTAGGGGAAAATTCTTCCCTGTCTTATTCCAGCTTCTGATGGCTATCCTTGTGTCTCAGCTGTGGCAGCATCATTCCAGTTTTCAAATTCCCCTGTCTTTCTCTCATAAGGACACTTCTGACTATACCTAGAGCCCACAAGAATAATCCAAGATAACTTTTCCATCTCAGTATTCTTTTTTTTTTTCCATCTCAGTATTCTTAATGTAATCCTATTTGAAAGGACCAGTTATTTTTTCATATAATGTACCATTTACTTGTTCCAGGGATTAGGACATGATATCTTTGATGACTATTTTCATTCTATAGGAGTGTCCTTCAGGCAAAGGTTATAGCTCTTATCAATGTTGCTTTCTTCACACAACTCTCTTCTCCCTGATTAAGAAGACTACTAGAGAAGTTCTCCTGTCCCTGTATCATCAGGTCTAAGAGTGACAATGTCTGCCACCAGTACCACTACTACTATGTTGTTAGAACCCATACATGTCCTATGTCTTGGATTTTCCTTCTTTCCTAACCACACTGGTTACAGTTTATTTTTCTTCAAATTACTGCATTACATGTGCCATCTCTTTTCTAACAGAATCCTGACAGATAAAACCCTACAGGTAGTCTCAACACAAAAGTCAAAGTGATACTTTTCAAACTAAAGTTATATATAGGGTGCCCCTTACATTAAGAATAAAAGTTATTACACCAAGAGGAGCAGAAAAATAAGGAAAAAAACCTTGAAAGTTAGTGGAAGGAAAGAAGTAATAAAGGCAAGAGTGAAAATAAAGGACATAAAGACTAAAAAAAAATTGAAAAGATAAATGATGCTAAGAGGTGGTTCTTCGAAAAGATGAACAAAATTGATAAGTCTCTAGCCGGATTCATCAGGAAAAAGTGAGAGGGTCCAAATAAATGAAATTAAAAATTAAACAGAAGAAATTACAACCAGCATCACAGAAATACAAAGAACATAGAGATTAGTATAAAAAGATATATATTAACAAAATGGACAACATAGAAGAAATAGATAAACTTCTAGAAATATATAATCTCCTAAGATTGAATCAGAAAGAAATATGATATATGAATAGATCAATTACAAGTAATGAAACTGAATCAGTAATTAAAAAAAAAACTACTGAGAAAAGGTCAGGACCAGATGACTTCACAGGTGAATCTTATCCAAAGAGTTAACATCTATCCTTCTCAAACTACTTCAAAAACTTAAAGAGGAAGGGACACTTCAAAACTCATTCTATAAGGCCAGCATTACTGATACCAAAACCACATAAATACACCACAAGAAAAGAAAATTACAGGCTAATATCACTAATGAACATAGATGTAAAAATCCTAAACAAAATATTAGTAAAATAAATTTGACAATACATTAAAAGGATCATACACCATAATCAAGTGGAATTTATCTCAAGGACAAGAGGATGGCTCAATGTTGTACACCACAAATCAATGTTATATACCATGTTAACAAATTAAAAAATAAAAACTTTATGCTCATCTCAATAAATTCAGGAAAAACTTCTGACTAAATTCATCATTTATGCTAACTCTCAACAAAGTAGATATAGAAAGGACATACCTCAACATAATAAAGCCCACATGTAATAAACCAATAGCCAACGTCATACTCAACAGTAAAAAACTGAAAACATTTTTTTCTAAAATCAGGAGCAAAATATGAATGACCATTCTCACCATTTTTATTCAGCATAGTATTGGTGAAACCAAAGACATTCTTTTGAGAAACAGTTCTTTAACAGTATCATTGCATAAATAATGGAGATCGACATCTAGGATTTGTTGTGGATAAGTATTTGGTTCATAAACTCTACAGCTAGTCTCTCCCCTACCACATGGTCACAGAGTGTGCTGTATGCTTGACTTTGGGGTAAGGAAAGAGGCGAAAAAAAAAAAAAAAAACTCAAAGGACTTCCCTGGTGGCTCAGGCAGTAAAGAATCTGCCTGCAATGCAGGAGACACAGGTTTGATCCTTGGTTCAGAAGATCCCTTGGAGAAATGAATGGCTACCCATTCCAGTATTTTTGCGTGGAGAATTCCATGGACAGAGGAGCCTGGTGGGCTACAGTGCACAGGGTCGCAAAGAGTCACACATGACTGAGCAACTAACACTCTTTATTACCTCAAAATGTTATCCAGATATACACAAATTAGAACCACATTTTTCAAGGTAACAACAACAACAACAACAAAGGGAATTTAAATGTAAACTGGCCTTCCCATTATTATCCAAGGGTCACTTTGGTTCAAAGTGGATACAGACTTTAGTATTCCTCAAGTTAAAATAATTTCCTGAAACTCTCACTTCATCAGCAGCCCCAGGTCTCTGCTCCCACTTGAACCCAAGTTCTCAAAATAGGTAACTGCACCAAGTGCCTCTAGTTCTTTTCCATTTAACCTCTCCTCATCTTACTCCAAATAGAGTGCTACTTTCACCACTCATCTAAAATCCCCCTTGTCTGGGTTGCCAGTGACACCTATGTGTCCAAGCACAACAGACCTCATTTCATTCTCATTTTGCTTGATGCTTAGCAACATTGATCACTGTTGATTCTCCTTCCTTATTGAAGCTTTTCTGTATCTTCTGTAGGCAACCAAAACAAAGGTGGCTAATTTCCCCAACTTTTTTACTTAGCGAGTAAAGACATGTTATTAAAATGAAATATGAATATGAATTAAAAATTATTTTTCCATCCTTCTTAAAATTGAGGGATTTATTTTTTCTATTCTTTATATTTTTTTTGACATACCACTAACTCGAGATGCCTTTGATCATGAATGTGATCCTCGTAGTACACGTCTCATGATCATCTTAAGGAAAACCGCTTGCAACATCTGTAGAGACAAGACTCTAATCTAGGTTCAAATCTTATCTCTTCCTCTACCAGGCTGGACCTACACTACTTTTTCTTCATGTAAAATAATAAAAAAAAAATTTTATCATTAAAAATAGCAACACAAAGTTGTTTAAAAATTTAAATGTGCTCTTATATGTAAGGATGCAGCAAATATGAGTTCTACTGTTATTTCCAATTATTAAAGGCAGTTCTACAACAGTAATTGATTTTGTGCCACAGTCTTTTGATTTCCTTGAACCAACATCTGATGATTATACAAAACTATATAATTTCAAATTTCTTCATTGAAACTTGTCATACCTTAGAAAAATAACAGGAGAACATGGCAGACTTCAATTTTCTCAGCTGGTGAGAGAATAAATCAAGCAAGAGATTAAAAGTGATCACCAGTATTGCTGAGGGTGTCACAAATAACCTTCTTTTATGTGCATTTACTACCAGTCAGTTTTGAATTCCAGGTATTTAAAAAGGTGTCCAGATGAAGTAGCACAGTAATCAAGGATTACCATCAAGGATTCTCTTCCATTCAGGAAACAAAGTTCAGTTTAAGTATCATGCAGTAGCTATATGACTGAATCTAACAGAAAATCTAATTGCTGTGTATAAAAGGTCTTAACATAGCTACAGAAGAAAAGTTCATATTTTATTGCATTTTTATTTTAACTAAACAATAAAACATAATGAATATTATCTGCATTAATAATATGGAAAAGCACTAGCTGATATCTAGTGCAGGTAAAACTGATTATAAGACTGTGGCTTATCTCTGGCTGGTATCAAGAAGTCTAAGATAAAATAGCAGAGGATATCTCATAAGCCTCAAGATCACATTGTCCTCTTTCTGTTGAGAAGTCTGACTGTTAACATTTGCTGTAAAAACAGATGCCCAAGTTCTGCCCTCCTCCTCTCCCTCCTCTTCATTATTTCACAATGTTCTGCTTGTCAATGTGATTCTGTCAAACAAATAAAGCCATAGGAAATATAGAGGGTACAGTTTTATGCTTGACCTTGGGAAATAAATCTTCCATAAGATTAAGAAATAGAGTTTTAATTGCAAATTAAATGAGTATAATAGTACTTGGGCCAGAAAACTCAAAGTGTGTGTGTGCTTAGTCACTTAGTCATGGCTGAGTCTTTGTGACCCTATGGACTGTAGCCTGCCAGGCTCCTCTGTCTATGGAATTTTTCAGGCAAGAATACTGGAGTGGGTTGCTATTCCCTACTCCAGGGGATCTTCCCAATACAGAGATCAAACCTGCATCTCTTGCTTCTCCTGTGTTGAGAGGTGGATTCTCTACCACTGTGTCACCTCAATGCTTAAATTTATAGATAGCCAGATTCAAGAAGCAAAATATTTCAAAATTTAAAAGTGAGTACTAAACATTCATTTTTTTGAAAATAGAGGAAAAATTTTGCTTTACACCTTCAGAAGTCACATGGTTGAGTGTGACTGAATGTCCAGCATCAGCTACATATTTAACAATGGGATGAATGGCCATTCCAGTTCCTGTTTGATAACCCTTGAGAAAGAAATTCAAGCTAAGTAAGGCATATTTATTTTCAGGGCTAGCTGAGACTGTGAATGCTAATAAATTCAGGCCCCACAAAATCTGAAACCACCCCTAGTAGAAACATACTTCCCACAGCCACATGAAAGCCCAAAAGACATTATCAAATAACATTGAAATACTTTTTATATTGAAGACAGTAACATTCTGCCCAGGAAGTTTGCCTCCTGTTGAACTATCTGTAAGTAAAATGTAAGTATAGCTTGTATAAAATAATGAAAGCAATGATAATCATGTCTAATTCATGGAAATAAAAAATACAGAACTAAAACATTTGAAAATAACATGTACTTATGGAAAGAATTGAAGTAAATTTTATTTAGTGTTCTTGCAGTATAGAAAGCAGTTTTAAGATACTAATTTTAGGATAGTTAAGTACATTGGTATAATTTTAAAGATAAGCACTAAGAAATATAAATAAAAGATTTCAACTTCCAAATAAGAAGGGAAAATGAAAAAAAAATGCAATTCTAGTTGTATTAAAGATGTCAATTTTTTTTAGTGTAACATTTAGAAAAATATAAGGGGAATGTTTTAATGATATCATAAAGGATTAGTTCATTTCAGTCACTCAGTCGTGTCCGAATCTTTGCGACTCCATGAACCGCAGCATGCCAGGCCTCCCTGTCTATCACCAACTGCCAGAGTCTATGTAAACCCATGTCCATTGAGTCAGTGATGCCATCCAACCATCTCATCCTCTGTCATCCCCTTTTCTTCCTGCCTTCAGAGTTGCCCAGCATCAGGGTCTTTTCAAATGAGTCAGCTCTTCGCGTCAGGTGGCCAAAGTATTGGAGTTTCAGCTTCAACATCAGTCCTTCCAATAAACACTCAGGACTGATCTCCTTTAGGATGGACTGGTTGGATCTCCTTGCAGCCCAAGGGACTCTCAAGAGTCTTCTCCAACACCATGGTTCAAAAGCATCAATTCTTCAGCACTCAACTTTCTTTATAGTCCAACTCTCACATCCGTATTGAATGCAGAGGGGATAAGGGGACAAGAAAATTTTTTTCTAAACAAGACAACAATAATTAAAACCACTTATAAAATTGATTAAATTCAGTGTAAAACTTGTGTCCTTAAAAGACATACTAAAGAATATGAAGATGAAAAGTCACAAATTGTGAGATGCTTGCAACATATCTAACTCAAAAAGTAAATAAAAGGGGGCTTTTATGAATCAGTAAAAAAAAAAAAAAAAGAGAAGCAATCGAAAAAAAAATTGCACAAAACTGAAAACTGATTTTACCTAAAAGTAAACATGAAATGTTGCTGTTGTTCAGTTGCTCATTTGCATTTGATTCTTTAGGACCCCATGGACTGCAGCATGCCAGGCTTCCTTGTCCTTCACCATCTCCCAGCATTTGCTTAAACTCAGGTCCATTGAGTCGGTGATGCCATCCAACCATCTCATCCGCTAAGGTCCCCTTCTCCTCCTGCCTTCAATATTTCCCAGCAACAGGGTCTTAGTAATAAGTAGACTCTTTGCATCAGATGGCCAAAGTATTGAGCTTCATTCAGCTTCAACATGACTCCTTCAAATGAACATTCAGGGTTGATTTTGTTTTGGATTGACTGGTTTGATCTCCTTGCTGTCCAAGAGACTCTGAAGAGTCTTCTCCAACACCACATTTCAAAAGCATCAATTCTTTGGTTTCCAGCCTTCTTAATGGTACAACTCTCACATCTATACATGACTATTGGAAAACCATAGCTTTGACTATACAGACCTTGTCAGTAAAGTCATATTTCTCTCTCTCTCTCTCTTTTTTTAATTGAAGGATAATCGTTTTACAGAATTTTGTTGTTTTCTGCCAAACATCAACACAAATTAGCCAATCTGTCTAGGTTTGTCATAGCTTTTTTCCCAAGTAGCAAGTACCATTTCATTTCATGGCTCCAGTGACCATCCACAGTGATTTTGGAGTCTAAGAAAATAAACTCTGTTACTGTTTCCATTGTTTCCCCATAAGTTTACCATGAAGTGATCGGACCAGATGCCATGATCTTAATTTTCTAAATGTTGAGTTTTAAGCCAGCGTTTTACTTCCCTCTTTCTTCTTGATCAAGAGGCTTTTTAGTTTCTCTTTGCTTTCTGCCACGAGGGTGGTGTCATCTGCATATCTGAAGTGAAGTGCAGGTCATGTCCAATTCTTTTTGACCCCATGGACTAGCCTGTCAGGCTCCTCTGTGCATGGAATTCTCCAGACTAGAGTGGGTAGCCATTTCCTTCTCCAGGAGATCTTCCCAATCCAGGGATCAAACTGAAGTCTCCCACACTGCAGGCATATTCTTTACCATCTGAGACATCAGGGAAGCCAAAAATTGCTGGAGTGGGTAGCCTATCCTTTCCCCAGGGGATCTTCCCAACCCAGGAATTGAACCAGGGTCTCCTGCATTGCAGGAGTATTCTTTATCAGCTGATCTATGAGGGAACCCATATCTGAGGTTATTGATATTTCTCCCCACAATCTTGATTCAAGTTTGAGCTTCATCCAGCCTGACTTTTTGCATGCTGTACTCCGTATTTAACTGTATGTAAGTTAAATAAGCAGAGTGACAATATACAGCCTTTATGTACCGTTGTCCCAATTTTGAACCCGTCCTTTATTCCATGTCTGGTTCTAACTGTTGCTTCTTTACCTGCACACAGTTTTCTCAGGAGGCAGATATGATGGTCTGGTATTCCCATCTCTTTAAGAATTTTTCATGGTTTGTTGTGATCCACACAGTCAAAGTCTTTAGCATAGTCAATGAAGCAGGAGTAGATTTTTTTCTGAAATTCTCCTGCCTGAAATTCTTCTGTGATCCAACAGATGTCAATTTTATCTCTGGTTCCTCTCCTTTTCTAAATTCAGCTTGTACATCTGGAAGTTCTTGGTTCACATACTAATGAAGCCTAGCTCGAAGGATTTTGAGTATGACCTTACTAGCATGTAAAATGAGTGCAATTGTGTGGCAGTTTGAACATTCTTTGGCATTGCTCTTGATCAAGAAACAAATCAAAAGATGCTTAATCTCATTTTTACTCAAAGTCTTACTAGACAAAATCGCAATAAGATGCGATTTTACATCCACCAGGCTAGCTAGATTGACAGGTCAGTCAGTAAGTTTGGATATCATACAAGGCAATGGAAACACTTTCTGGTAGAAAATGTTGAAAGATATAATCTCTTTTGAAAACACTTTTCATTACATAATAATCCCTCTCCTGAGTTTTAAACTTGGCAGACTCTGGTACAATCACACTAAGATGAAGTACAAAAATACTCAGACATCTGCATATAGTCTGAAGTAAAGCAAAATCAGTTCTGCATATTTTGGTTGAAAGGGGATAAATCTCTTCAAGAATATTATGAACCTCAATGAATTTATGAAAAACCTTCAGAAATACACTAGAGTCAAACTTGCAGACGAGTCAGAGAGATATACTGCAGCACTCATGAGGGAGTTACTAAACACTGCAGAAACACAATGCAGAACTGGCCCAGGAAGCAGCTGAGTCACTCTCACCAACTACAGAAGCCCACAGAGAATGGGCCTGAAGAATGGGCTGCTGCCGCCACTCAGCCATCACTCAGAGAACGGAAATGGCTGCTGCCTGCCTGAGGCTTGACTGAACTTATTTCATATCAGAAGTCTGGCACTGCCCTGTTGTTGCAGGAATCCAAGGCATGTTCCTTCATGGAAGTTGCAAGAGAGACTTTTGAAATACAAAACGAACACTGTGAAAAAATTCCAAAATATGAAACAGGAAGAATGTTATTAATAACAATAACAGAACAAAAAATCATGCTATTATCTTAATGGATGCAAATAAAACATTTAGCACAATCTAATACTCATTCATGATAAA
Source organism: Cervus canadensis (assembly GCF_019320065.1). NCBI lineage: Eukaryota > Metazoa > Chordata > Mammalia > Artiodactyla > Cervidae > Cervus > Cervus canadensis. The sequence goes on from NC_057415.1 coordinate 20,750,819, forward strand.
AATTCTCAGCAAAGTAGGGATAAAAGGAAACTACTTCAATCTGATAAGGGGTATCTGTTGAAAAGTTAAAAAAGTTAAAACCATAGTTAATAGGAAGAAACTGAAAGACTTTCCCTAAGAATGGGAACACAGCAATGAGAGCATTATCATGGCTTTCATTCAACATTGTGTTGGAAGTTCTAGCCACTGCAATAAAACAAGAAAAAATGATGAAAGATTGAAAAGGAAAAAGAAAAGCATGTTTCCACTTGTACATGACATTCATTGAACACATCAGTTCAGTTCAGTTCAGTCGCTAGGTCGTGTCCGACTCCTTGCGACCCCATGAACCACAGCACTCCAGGCCTCCCGGTCCATCATCAACTCCTGGAGTCCACCCAAACCCATGTCCATTGAGTTGGTGATGCCATCCAACCATCTCATCCTCTGTCATCACCTTCTCCTGCCCTCAATCTTTCCCAGCATCAGGGTCTTTTCAAATGAGTCAGCTCTTTGCATGAGGTGACCAAAATATTAGAGTTTCAGCTTCAGCATCAGTCCTTCTAAAGAACACCCAGGACTGATCTCCTTTAGGATGGACTGGTTGAATCTCCTTGTAGTCCAAGGGACTCTCAAGAGTCCTCTTTTTACTAATGTTACTTAGAAAATTCTAGGTAACATTAAAAGCAGCTACTAGAACTAATAAGCAAATTTATCAAGGTTGAAGGATTCAAATTCTGTATGCAAATGATAATTATATTTCTACATACTAGCAACAAATGATTAAAATTGAAATTTTTGAAAGTGTCACAATAACAAAATGATACTTAGGAACAATTACTTAAAATATGTAAAATACCTATAAAATAAACTCTATACAATATTTTTGTGAGAAGTAAAGACAAATAAATAGAAATATACATTGCATTTTTAGTTTGGAAGATACAACATTAGGTTTCCAGTTTCCCAAATTAATCTATAAATTTATTATAGTAAACTTTTTTAGTAGAAATTAAGTGATTTAAGAATTTTTATTATAGATGACCTAGAGTAGCCAAGATTATCTCAAAAAATAAAAACAAAGTACTTCCTGATTTTAGACTTACTGTGATGATATAGCAACCACAACTTTGTGGCAATGGTGAAAGGACAGACAAGTAAGTCAATAGAACAGAATAAAATATTGAGATATATGTGACCAATAGATTTTAGAAACACTGGTAAGTACATAATAAAGAATGTATTATTATTGTATAACCAAATGTTATAAAATAGTTGTATGTGTTTAGATTTTATGGACACCTTATAAGTCTACAAAATTGCAATTATTAGATTTTCAACAGATATTCTAAGGTACTTAAATAAGCAAAAGAGTTTTGAAAACTTGTGCTGGAAAAACTGGATATACATAAGAAACAAGTGAACCATTAACTAAAATCAAAATTAAGTTCAGATCAATTATAGATCCAGATATTAAATAACAAAGATAAAATTGTTTAAAAATAGGAAGTATCTTTGTAACTTTGTAAGATGGAGAATACAAAAATTAATCATAAAATCAAAAATTAAAAATTAGATTTTAATAAAATTAAAAATGATTGCTCATCAAAAATCACCATCAAGAAAAGAAAAATGCAAGGCAAAGACTTGGAGAAAATATTTGCTATATACAAATGCACCAAGAATGGAATCCAGAATATATATTTTTACAAAGCAATAATCAAAAGAAAAATAACCCAACACAAAAAGAGAAGGAAGGACAGGCAAAGACTTGAATAGATATTTCATAGGATGAGCAACATCATTTAGTCATCAATAAGATAATTTAGTGAGTTATCAGTTCACTCACTAGCATGGCTAAAATTTGGAAGACTGACAATTTCAAGTGTTAACTTGAAAAATGGAACTTTAATGCAAGCAAAACTGGAATTCATTCACTGCTGGAAATGCTACAACCACCTTGGAAAACCACTCAGCTGTTTCATATGATGTTAAACTTCAACTAAAATTTGAGCCAGAAGTTCACTTCAAGGTAATTATCCAGGAAACAGAAAAGCCTAAGTGGCACAAAATAATTTGTATTATAATGTTTATAATATTTCCAGCCCACAACTGGAAATTACCAAAATGGCCATCAACATGTAAATACATAGAGGAATATACAGTGCATCCATTTAATAGAATACTCATCAGTCATAAGAAGAAATAAAGTTTTATCATGATCTTGCAGAAATTCAGCCCAATTTCTGGGCTTCTCTTCTAATTCTAGTCCTCTTGCTATTTCCACCACATCTCTAGTTACTTCCTCCACTGAAGTCTTGATTTTCTCAAAATCATCCATGAGGTTTGGAATCAATTTCTTTCAAACTCCTGTTAATGTTGATATTTTACTTCTTCCCATAAATCAAAAATGTTTTTAATGGCATCAAGAACACTGATTCCAGAAAATTTACAATTCATGCTGCCCAGATCCATCAGTGGAATCACTATCTATGGCAGCCACAACCTTAACAAAGTGTTTTGTTTTGTTTTGTTTCAATGATAAAAAAACTTGAAAATTGAGATGACTCCTTGATCTATGGGTTGCAGAATGGATGCTGTGTTGGCAGGCATGAAAATACCATAATTCCTATACATTTCCATCACAGCTCTTGAGTAACCAGATGCATTGTCAATAAGCACATTTTGAAAAGATTTCTTTTCCCCCATGCAGTAGTTCTCAACAATAAGCCTAAAATATTTGTAAACCATGTTGTGAATGGGTTTCCCTGATGGCTCAGAGGATAAAGTATCTGCCTGTAATGAGGGAGACCCAGGTTTGATCCCTGGGTCAGGAAGATCCTCTGGAGAAGGAAATGGCAAACCACTCCAGTACTCTTGCCTGGAAAATCCCATGGACGGAGAAGCCTAGTAGGCTACAGTCCAAGTGATCGCAAAGGGTCAGACACAACTGAGCAACTTCACTCTCTCTCTCATGTTGTAAACAGATGTGTTGTCATCTAGGCTTCATTGGTTCAGTTCTAGAGAACAGAGTAGATTGAGCATAATTCTGAATAGCCCTAGGGTTTTTAGAACAATAATTAGCATTGGCCTCAATTTATAGTCACCAGCTGCCTTAGTTCCCAACAAGAAAGTCAGCCTGTCCTTTGGGGGTAAGGATTGGCTGCTCCTCTCTAGCTATGAAAGTCCTGGATTATATATTCCTTCAATATAAGGCTGTTTCATCTACAAGTATTTTGTCTAGTGTAATCACTTTCATTAATTATTTTAGGTAGATCTGGATAACTTGCTACAGTTTCTACACTAGTACTGATGCTTTACCTTGCACTTTTATGTGTAGAGATGGTTTCTTCCCTTAAACCTCATGAATCAACTTAAACTTTCTTCCCTATCATAGCCTTCATAGAATTGAAGAGAGTTGGGGCCTTGCCCTGGATTAGGCTGTAGTTTAAGAGAATGTTGTGGCTGGTTTAATCTTCTGTCTAGACTGCTAAAACATAGCAATAAGTTTGTCTCCTTTTCTTGTGATTCTTGCGTTCACTGGAGTAACACTTTCAATTTCCTTCAAGAATTTTACCTTTTATAAAGGTATTTATAACTTGGCTAATTGCTTGGCATAAGAGGCCTAGCTTTCAACCAGTCTTGGCTTTTGACAAGACTTCCTCAAAAGGAAAACAAAGCAAAACAAAAAAGCTTAACTCATTTCTAGCTTTTGATTTAAAGTGAACATTGTGTGACTGTGTGACTTTTCTTTCACTTAAACACTTAGAGGCCATTGTAGGGTTATTAACTGGCCTAATTTCAATGCTGTCGTGTTTCAAAAATTAGAGAGGACTGAGGGAGGGAACAAGATGGGGAAATAGCCGGTCAGCGCAGCAGTAAGAACACACACGTTGAACAATAAAGCTCGCTGTCTTAAACAGGCACTTTATGGCACCCCCCAAAAATTACAGTGGTAACACTAAAGATGAGTGATCACAGAACACCAAAATAAATACAATAATGAAGAAACTTTTGAAATATTTCAGTAATTAGCAAAATTTGACACACAGGGTTTCCCTGGTGGCTCAGTGGTAAAGAATTTGCCTGTCAATGCAGGAAACATGGGTTCAATCCCTGATCCAGGAAGATCCCACAGGCTGCAGAGCAACTAAACCCATGTACCACAACTACCGAGCCTGTGCTCTAGAGCCCAAGAACTGCAACTACTGAAGCCTGCACACCCTAGAGTCTGTGCTCCTCAACAAGAGAAGACACCACAATGAGAAGCCCAGGCAATGCAACTAGAGAGGAGACCCTACCCACGCAGCGAAGACCCAGCACAACCAAAAATAAATAAATAAAATTATAAAAAATGTTGGACTCAGAGATAAGTGAGCAAATGCTGTTGGAAAAAAATGGCACCAATAGACTTGCCTGATGCAAAGTTTCCATAACCCTTTTAAAATTGAAAAAGATGCAATATCCACAAAGTGCAGTAAAATAAAATGAGATATGATGTAGATCATAAATTCTGCATTGCCAAAGTTCAATAAATATCATATATCCTCATTTTACTTTATATCTCAGGTTTTGAAACAGAGTGCTAAGTTACTCAACAAATTATTAAATACGTCTGTCTGAAGTACTCTCCCCTGCTGGCTTCTGAATCAGTGCAGGCTCCTAAATTTCTCCCTACATCAATAGCCACTCCTTGGTCTTCTTTGCTGGACCATCTAATTTTTCACAACCTCTAAATTATGGTGTATCCTGGAGTGCAGTCTTTGGACCTTTCCTCTATCTACTCTTATTCTCTGTGAGAGTCCATCAAATCCTTTGTATCCAAGCACCAAAAGAACTGCATCACTCACAAATATATATTTTTAACTTTGATTTCTCCCTCTGAAATGCTTCCTGGAATGGCCTTATCTAGAATTACTCTTTGCCACTATCTTTTTTCCTTGTGTTTCATTTTTTATTATAGCCCTTATCACTGCCACACACACACACACACATACACACACACACACACACACATATAATGTGTTTAAGGATTTAATATCTGCACCTACTCTATTAAATAAATGCTATTTGAAGGCAAAGCTTTGTTCACCACTGTATTCTCAATGCCCAAAATAATAGCTTGTTGTTCAGTCGTTCAAGCCCAGGGCTGAAAGAGCTGAGTGCATAGACTTTGTCCTGCACCAATGAGATGAGCAACAGTGTGCGAACTTGCAGCCATATCTGGTTATTAGGCCAGTCTTCACAGCATCGGGATGGCTGCTGCTTCATGTCAGCCTTCACATTTTACACACATTTCTGTTGTGCCCAACCGTTACCTGGAAAAACATCCAGAGAATTCTAGAGAACATAGTTCTAACTTCTCTAAGTTGACACAGTCCACAGTTACCATATGGAGTATCTTCCTTCTTGGAGAAAGTGATAGTCCAGTAGAAAGCAGAATAAAGGAGGGAGAAAGACATACTAAGCTCTGAGAGAAGCAAGTCCCAGACAGAGCTGACAGAGAAGGTGAAGGCCTGACCTGAAGCATGCTGAGAGTGCTCCCAGAATAGGAAGGAGGTCAGCATGGCTGCAGTGGGGGAAGGGAGAGAAAGATGCCGTCAAAGAGGTGCCTAGGGCATCAATTGTTTGGGGCTTCTGCTTCCCATCATACTCCAGGCAGTGCATATAGAAGACAGCCAATAAGTATATTTTAAGAAGGCAATAAATATACAAATAATTAATTTTCTTTGTAATATGGGAGTTAAGAAAATTGAGTTAGTTTAGGAAGAACTCTAATATAAACTATTTAAGTTCATGAATTCTAACTTAAGTGTCTGTGTGGTGGCTACAATGTCTTTTCAGCATCAGCATGTGAGGGTTGTCTTATCTGCTTCTCCATAAAACTCGAAGAAACAAGGGTGTGGATAGCACAGCCAACTTCTGTACACTAATCATGCAGTGAAGTGAAAGTCACTCAGTCGTGTCCGACTCTTTGAGACCCCATGGACTATAAAGTCCATGGAATTCTCCAGGCCAGAATACTGGAGTGGGTAGCCTTTCCCTTCTCCAGGGAATCTTCCCAACCCAGGGATAGAACCCAGGTCTCCAACATTGCAGGTGAATTCCTTACCAGCTGAGCCACAAGGGAAGTCCAAGAATACTGGAGTGGGTAGCCTATCCCTTCTCCAGTGGATCTACCCAACCCAGGAATTGAACCGGGATCTCCTGCATTGCAGGAGGATTCTTTACCAACTGAGCTATCAGGGAAGCCTGATACCAATCATATCTAAGATCAACACTGCAGAAGATATAAAAAAGCTCTGAAAAGATCAGATCTGTCATCAGAAAGATGAAATGACAGATTAAATTCTCACTAAATGCAAATCCCAGAGAGGTTACAATTTTTACTGAGATAGATATTTACAGGACGGAGGAGCAGGTGGCTAACTCCAGACAATAGCTAAACAGCTAAACCAAGCAAACACTATAGAGACACAATATAATTATTATGAAGTTATGAATGGGAGCATGAGTCAACCAGGTGCTGATTTACATACAGAATATACATTTTTATTAGGTTTACACATGGATGATAGTCTTATGAAAACTCATGTAACAGCAGCACCTCTGAGGAAGGAGCTATGCTTGAGGGCACTTGATTGGAACTTGAGGAAGGTCTTTGGAGGCACTTGAGATTCCAGTGAATTACTCAAAACATTAATGATTTCTCTAATACATTAGAAAAATACAAATTAAAGATATAGCTGGGAAGCAATCATCCTCTAGTTACTACAAGCCAGGGTAAACCCCTACTTTCAGTCTTTTTAAAATCTGAACTCAATATATCTCAGAATCCAGTAAGCATTCGGAGAAAGTTTTTAGCTGAGGAAATAAAAGAACACTACTTTTCTTGCACTTGAATCATGGAGACATCTGCCATAAGGAGAAGTAAATTTCATGAGACAGAATAACAGACCATGTCTGCTATATTGTACAGATACAGGACACATAATCAATTAACCTTTAAAACACACAAGAAAAGGAAACTCTGTCAGAAAACAAACAAGAAAAACAACAACCACAAAAAATCCTAAAAATGGCCAGTCTAATAACTATGAAAAAAATGACTTTAAATGGGCATGTAGACAACAGATAACCCATTTGTACTGAAGGGGAAGGGCAAATCAACTAAGTCATAAACAATGCAATTGATAAAGAAATGTAACATACAGGAAAATCACTAAGAAGTTATTCATAATTGTTCTCATGAATAATATTCATCGGTCTAACAGTTTGGTTTCCAAAATGGAAAACATATAATAGAATAATGGACCACCAATGTGGATAAAAATAACTGGAGAGGAAATACATCAAATATTAGAACATATTCACATAACAATCAGATTATTTCAAAACCCAGGAAAGATAAAACTGGAAAATACAAATAAAAATGAGGATATAAGTAATATAACTAGATATATAACATCCCAAACTAATCAGCTAGTAGAACTAGTAACTAGATAGGTCTATCAAAAAATTAGATATTTAGAATAAACGTATCAATTACATAGTCAGATGAATACAATTGCTCTGCTCTCCTAAGACCAAAAGGTTGAAACTATGGCCAGAAGTCATTTAGATGCTGCTCTGATTGAATGTCCCTATATGTCCTTCAGTTCAGTTCAGTTCAGTTCCGTTCAGTCGTTCAGTCGTGTCTGACTCTTTGCAACCCCATGAACCACAGCAGGCCAGGCCTCCCTGTCTATCACCAACTCCCAGAGTTCACCCAAACCCATGTACATTGAATCAGTGATGCCATCCAACCATCTCATCCTCTGTTGTCCCTTTCTCCTCCCGCACTCAACCTTGCCCAGCATCAGGTTCTTTTCCAATGAGTCAGTTCTTCACATCTGGTTGCCAAAGAATTGGAGTTTCAGCTTCAACATCAGTCCTTCCAATGAACAACCAGGATTGATCTCCTTTAGGATGGACTGGTTTGATCTCTTTGCATACCAAACGACTCTCAAGAGTCTTCTCCAACACCACAGTTCAAAAGCATCAATTCTTCAGTGCTCAGCTTTCTTTATAGTCCAACTCTCAGGTCCATACATGACCACTGGAAAAACCATAGCCTTGACCAGATGGACCTTTGTTGGCAAAGTAATGTCTCTGCTTTTTAATATGCTGTCTAGGTTGGTCATAACTTTCCTTCCAAGGAGCAAGTGTCTTTTAATTTCATGGGTGCAATCACCATCTACAGTGATTTTGGAGCCCAGAAAAATAAAGTCAGCCACTGTTTTGACTGTTTCCCCGTCTATTTGCCATTAAGTGATAGGACCGGATGCCATGATCTTAGTTTTCTGAAAGTTAAGCTTTAAGCCAACTTCTCCACTCTCCTCTTTCATGTTCATTTTTGTCCTTATATAGAATCAAATCCAAAATAAACTGACTATCATAGACAAGGTCTAGAAATTATGGTACTATTATAACAGAGCAGGAGGCCTTCCTGGAACAGACCTCCCCCTGCCTCCATGTCCTCTGCCTGCCTCTTGTTTGTTGAAAATCTTTAGTCACCTAGACCTTCCTCAAGTTCCAAGGGGAAAAAAATTAATCAGAGAAGTGAGACAAAGTATAAACAAAGGAAAACAGTCAAGCAAAACAAAAAATAATAGCTTAGCCATTAAACAAAGTCAAGGACATTTAGTTCCTCCTCAAGAGCTATAGATAACAATATGATGCTTTCAAATTTGGTGCTGGATAAGATCCTTGAGAGTCCCTACGACTGCAAGGAGATCAAACCAGCCAATCCTAAAGCAAGTAAACCCTGAATATTCATCAGAAGGACTGATGCTGAAGCTCCAACACTTAGGCCACCTGATGGAAAGAGCTGACTCATTGGAAAAGACCCTGTTATTGAGAAAGACTGAAGGCAAAAGGAAAAGGGGATGGCAGAGAATGAAATGGTTAGATAACATCACTAACTCAATGGACACAAATCTGAATAAACTCTGGGAGATAACAAAGGACAGGGAAGCCTGACATGATGCAGTCCATTGGGTCACCAAGAGTGGACATGATCTAGCAACTGAAGAGCAACAACATTTCTTGAGCTATTTTGCAGATACTGAAACCACCACTAGCTCAAAGAAGTATGCTGACCACAAGCAGTTAGACCCCAAACCAGTAGAAACCAGAAGGTTGATAAGTTTGTTTCCCACAATGACCTTACTACCAACAAATCAGAAGAATATCCATAAGCTTATCATGCAACCCACAATCCCTTCCCTCACCCTATCTTTAAAAATATTTTCCTGAAAGCTATTGAGCAGCTGGGAAATTCTGAATATTAGCCAAACATACAACTGAACAACAATTCCTTTCTTGGTGCCTACAATCATAGTTGTACTTTCTTTTACCATAACCCTGTGTCAGTAGATTGGCTGTACTGTGTACAGGCTAATAGACCCAAGTTTGGTTTGCTAACACTGTGGACCAAATTGATGTACATGTTTTTTTTTTTTTTTTTTTTGGTTATTTTTTTTTAATTAAATTTATTTATTTTTTCAGTCATACATTGACATGAATCAGCAATAGATTTACACGTATTCCCCATCCCGATCCCCTCTCCCACCTCCCTCTCCACCCGATTCCTCTGGGTCTTCCCAGTGCACCAGGTTCGAGCACTTGTCTCATGCATCCCACCTGGGCTGGTGATCTGTTTCACCATAGATAATATACATGCTGTTCTTTTGAAACATCCCACCCTCACCTTCTCCCACAGAGTTCAAAAGTCTGTTCTGTACCTCTGTGTCTCTTTTTCTGTTTTGCATATAGGGTTGTCGTTACCATCTTTCTAAATTCCATATATATGTGTTAGTATGCTGTAATGTTCTTTATCTTTCTGGCTTACTTCACTCTGTATAATGGGCTCCAGTTTCATCCATCTCATTAGAACTGATTCAAATGAATTCTTTTTAACGGCTGAGTAATATTCCATGGTGTATATGTACCACAGCTTCCTTATCCATTCATCTGCTGATGGGCATCTAGGTTGCTTCCATGTCCTGGCTATTATAAACAGTGCTGCGATGAACATTGGGGTGCACGTGTCTCTTTCAGATCTGGTTTCCTCAGTGTGTATGCCCAGAAGTGGGATTGCTGGGTCATATGGCAGTTCTATTTCCAGTTTTTTAAGAAATCTCCACACTGTTCTCCATAGCGGCTGTACTAGTTTGCATTCCCACCAACAGTGTAAGAGGGTTCCCTTTCCTCCACACCCTCTCCAGCATTTATTGCTTGTAGACTTTTGGATAGCAGCCATCCTGACTGGTGTGTAATGGTACCTCATTGTGGTTTTGATTTGCATTTCTCTGATAATGAGTGATGTCGAGCATCTTTTCATGTGTTTGTTAGCCATCTGTATGTCTTCTTTGGAGAAATGTCTGTTTAGTTCTTTGGCCCACATGTTTTATATATATTAGTGGTTTCTGCTGAAGCCATCATTATGCCTGTTTGGCTCATTTTAAATGGAGATGTATTTACTTTGAGCAAAAGTACTGGTGAAGATATGTGTGTATTAGTCACTCAGTCATGTCCGATTCTTTGTGATCCCATAGACTGTAGCCCATCAGGCTCCTTTGTCCATAGGATTCTCCAGGCAAGTATACTGGAGTGGGATCTTCCCAACCTAGGGATCGAACCTGGGTCTCTTCCATTGCAGGCAGATTCTTTATCATCTGAGCCACCAGGGAAGCCCAGTGAAGATATGACCTATGACCTAACATTATTCATAGCCCTGTTGCAGATCACAATGCTCTGAATTTCCAGACTTATATAATGAAAACTGGTATGGATCACCTTTCTAAAATTCAGTACAACTCACATAAAATGTCCTGCAGAAACAGGGAACTGATTAAGGCTTTGCAAAAGTTGGAATTAAATATGAAATGAAATTCTTGAAAAGTAGAAAATTAACAAGACCAAAAAAAAAGAAAGAAACTCCTTAACTGAGTTCCTCTAATATAGTTTTCAGAATTTGCTCTAATATCTCTAAAGCATTCAATAAATATGGAAGTTGTCTTCCAAGTCACCTGATTGCTACTAATTGCCTTATATTTACAGAAGAGCAAGATTTCTAAGTGGAGGAAGATGAACTTTTAATTATTTTTCACACTTCATCAAACTCAGTGGGGGATTCTAAAATTCTTTCAAGTTTCCTGCCAGTAGGAATTACTTTTTATGCTAGAAACATCTTCTTAATGGAAGTTATAGGCTACAGAGAAAGAAAAGGCATGAACTTAGATCAAAGTAAGTCTGTTAGGAAAAAAAAAAGTTTCATCAGAAGCCTGAACATTACTTTGAAAGATGAAAGAAATTGAGACCACACAGATCACAGTTCAGAAAAGAAAGACAAATAAGAAAATCAAGAAAGAGATGTAGGCTCTTCAGAAGTCCATTGAAAGAGACAGTGTTTGCGTGTGAATGCATGTAAATATTCATGCATATACAAATTTACAAAGTTTGCCATGTTTCAGCAGCCAGATATGAGAGACAATGCTGAAAATTCCTTGCTTTGAATGTTGGGTGCATGCACATCAGATACACTTGCATAATTTACTCTGACTGCTTCAAAGGTAAAATTGTCTCAATGATAATGTCTGAATCAAAATAGTGAGAAATAACAGGCAAATACATGGGAGCTATGAAGGCAACATGTTCAGTTAGTTATATGAGAATGTCAACAGAACAGTGAATTGGGGAACATCTCCAATGGAGGTGAGACTGAAGAGAGATTCATGACATCAGAGAACCCTCTTTATTAATGAGGATATACTTGGACAATGGAAATTGTGGTATACTTGAAACAAGGACAGAAATAACATACACAGGAAGGATATCCTAGTCATATCTTAATTCACATCTGATAACAAATTCCTTGACTTTTTCCACCAACAGTTGTCATTCTCAAGCTGCTGGAGGTTCATTCATATAACAGTCAACAGTCTTGAATGCATTTGCATTTGATAACAGTGAGAACAAATATTGTAGATAAAAATTCTAGATTGACTCTGCAAGTAACTAAAATTCTCATGCTGGAAGAAAAAAGGAGAAACAAAGTCAGAGAGCAAATGACTGAACTCCCAATATTTTTTTAATACTCTGCTATTACAATTTTTTTTCTGTACTGGACATGGACTATACTCAGTTCAGTTCAGTTGCTCAGTCATGTCGGACTCATCACGACCCCATGGACTGCAGCACGGGAGGCCTCCCTGTCCAGCACCAACATCTGGAGCTTACTCAATCTCACGTTCATTAAGGCTGTGATGTCATCCAGCCATCTCATCCTCTGTCGTCCCCTTCTCCTCCTGCCCCCAATCCCTCCCAGCATCAGGGTCTTATCCAATGAGTCAGTTCTTCACATCAGGTGGCCAAAGTATTGGAGTTTCAGCTTCAGCATTAGTCCTTCCAATGAATATTCAGGACTGATTTCCTTTAGGATGGACTGGTTGGATCTCCTCGCAGACCAAGGGACTCTCAAGAGTCTTCTCCAACAACACAGTTCAAAAGCATCAATTCTTCGGTGCTCAGATTTCTTTATAGTCCAACTCTCACATCCATACAAGACTACTGGAAAAACCATAGCTTTGACTAGATGGACCTTTGTTGGCAAAGTAAATGTCTCTGCTTTTTAATATGCTGTCTAGGTTGGTCATAACTTTTCTTCCAAGGAGCAAGTGTCTTTTAATTTGTGGCTGCAGTCACCATCTACAGTGATTTTGGTGCCCCAAAAAATAAAGTTAGCCACTGTTCCCACTGTTTCCCCATCTATTTGCCATGAAGTGATGGGACTGGATGCCATGATCTTAGTTTTCTGAATTTTGAGTTTTAAGTTAACTCTTCCACTCTCCTCTTTCACTTTCATCGAGAGGCTCTTTAGTTCCTCTTCATTTTCTGCCATAAGTGTGGTGTCATCTGCATATCTGAGGTTATTTATATTTCTCCTGGCAATCTTGATTCCAGCTTGTGTTTCATCCAGCCCAGCACGTCTCATGATGTACTCTGCATATAAGTTAAATAAGCAGGATGACAATATACAACCTTGATGTACTCCTTTCCCTATTTGGAACCAGTCTATCGTTCTATGTCCAATTCTAACAATTGCTTCCTGAACTATATACAGATTTCTCAAGAGGCAGGTCAGGTGGTCTGGTATTCCCATCTCTCTAAGAGTTTCCCACAGTTTGTTGTGGTCCACACAGTCAAAGGCTTTGGCATAGGCCATAAAGCAAAAGTAGATGTTTTTCTGGAACTCTCTTGCTTTTTTGATGATCCAGGGGATGTTGGCAATTTGATCTCTGGTTCCTCTGCCTTTTCTAAATCCAGCTTGAACATCTGGAAGTTCACGGCTGAAGATTGGATTGGAGAATTTTGAGCATTACTTTACTAACGTGTGAGATGAGTGAAACTGTGCAGTAGTTGGAGCATTCTTTGGGATTGGAATGAAAACTGACATTTTCCAGTCCTGTGGCCACTGCTGAGTTTTACAAATTTGCTGGCATATTGAGTGCAGCACTTTCACAGCATCATCTTTTAGGATTTGAAATAGCTCAACTAGAATTCCATCATCTCCACTAGCTTTGTTCATAGTGATGCTTTCTAAGGCCCACTTGACTTCACATTCCAGGATGTCTGGCTCTAGGTGAGTGATCACATCATTGTGATTATCTGGGTCATGAAAATCTTTTTTGTATAGTTCTGTGCATTCTTGCCACCTCTTCTTAATATCTTCTGCTTCTGTTAAGTCTATACCATTTCTATCTTTTATTGTGCCCATCGTTGCATGAAATATTCCCTTGGTATCTCTAATTTTCTTGAAGAGATCTCTAGACTTCCCCATTCTATTGTTTTCCTCTATTTCGTTGCACTGACCACTGAGGAAGGCTTTCTTATCTCTCCTTGCTATTCTTTGGAACACTGCATTCAAATGGGTATATCTTTCCTTTTCTCCTTTGCCTTTCACTTCTCTTCTATTCACAGCTATTTGTAAGGCCTCCTCAGACAAACATTTTGCTTTTTTTCATTTCTTTTCCTTAGGGATGGTCTTGATCCCTGCCTCCTGTACAATGTCATGAACCTCCATCTATAGTTCTTCAGGCACTCTGTCTATCAGATCTAATCCCTTGAATCTATTTCTCATTCTACTGTATAATCATAAGGGATTTGATTTAGGTCATACCTGAATGGCCCAGTGGTTTTCCCTACTTTCTCTTCAATTTAAGCCTGAATTTGAAAATAAGGAGTTCATGATCTGAGCCACAGTCAGCTCCTGGTCTTGTTTTTGGTGACTGTATAGAACTTCTCCATCTTTGACTGCAAAGAATATAATCAATCTGATTTCAATATTGACCATCTGATGATGTCCATGTGTAGAGTCTTCTCTTGTGTTGTTGGAAGTGGGTGTTTGCTATGACCAGTGCGTTCTCTTGGCAAATCTTTATTAGCCTTTGCCTTGCTTCATTCTGTACTCCAAGGCCAAAATTGCCTGTTACTCTACGTATTTCTTGACTTCCTACTTTTGTATTATACTTGGGAAATTCATTTACTCCAGTGGTATGATAATGGATGTAATCCAATAACTGTCTTTACATGCGTGTGGCTTGAGCATCAGTCTTGTTCACTGCATTGTCTCCTAAGGATAGCTGTGATGCCAAGGACTTATGTGTAGTTCCAATCAGACTCAGAGGCTCTTCAAATCTCACATGTTTTTAATTTCCCCTGGGCAGTATTTCCCAGACTTCACTCATGGGATCATGCCAATCTTTTCTGTGGAATATTTGTAATAGGCTTTCTTAAAATTGACAGTATATGAGAAGGATGAAAAGAATGTCCAAAATGTTTATATTTTTATGATGTATTATAAGATACAAAGTGCAAAATCATTTTGACATAAAGATATTCCTCAGTATTATATAACTTCTCTTAAACATGGTAGAAGTTCTTCTCATTTTCAATTACTGCATGAAGAGAATTAGTCACAACATAAAATAAACAGCATGACAAATTTTTAAGCCAAATAAATATTTTACCATTATTCATCTTTGAAGTTCTTCTCCTCAGTTACTAAATCCTGTTTCTGAGTCAGATATAAAATATGTAAAAGAAGCATTTTCATTCCCCCTCTGGCCAAGAAATCAGTTTCTTGTCTCTTGCTCTAATAACTTCTCTTTTTTCTAACCTCAAAAGTCTGTTTAAATTTACTCCAAATATATAGAATTAATTTCATCTTCCTTCCATTAGAAACACATTTTTCTATTGTGTAAATTTCCATTGTAATATTCAGCATGAGTCCAATTTTGCAGCTATCTGAGATCCACTTAGATTGTATTTACTTCTTTCAGTTATAACATTTATTTTATATTATCACACTCTGCATAGGTACACAGAGATCCACTTAGATTGTATTTACTTCTTTCAGTTACCACATTTATTTCATTTTATCACACTCTGCACAGGTACACAGAGATCTAAAGCCAAAGTAAATGTTTTTGGTCCAAATTCCTATAATTTCTATTGATGGCTACTTTCAAGCTAAATGAAGATATCAAAAAAGAGTTGATAGGCCATATACAGCAAACCTGCAGCAAATATTATTCTCAATGGTGAAACACTGAAAACATTTCCTCTAAAACCAGGAACAGAACAAGGGTGCTCACTCTCACCACTGCTATTCAATATAATTTTGGAAGTCTTAGCCATAGCAATCAGAGAAGACAAAAAATAAAAGGAATCCAGACTGGAAAAGAAGTAAAACTCTCACTGTTTTCAGATGACATTATTCTTTTCATAGAAAACCTTAAAGATGCCAGCAGAAAATTGCTAGTGCTAATCAATGAATATAGTAAAGTCACAGGATACAAAATTAATGCACAGAAATCCCTTGTACTCCTATACACTAACAATAAGAAATCAGAAAGAGAAATTAAGGAAACAATCCCATTTGCTATTGCAACAAAAAGAATACAATTTTTAGCAATAAATTTACCCAGAGACAAAAGACATATATGCAGAAAACTATAAGATATTGATGAAAGAAATTAAAGATGACACAAATAGATGGAGACATATACCATGTTCTTGGATTGGAAGAATCAATATTGTGAAAATATCTTCACTACCCAAAGCAATCTATAGACTCAATGCAATCCTTATCTAACTACCAATGGTATTTTTCACAGAACTAGAACAAATACTTTCACAGTTTGTATGGAAACACAAAAGATCATGAATAGACAAAGCAATCTCAGGAAAGAAGAATGGAGCTGAAGGAATCAACCTTCTTATTTCAGATTATACTATAAAGCTACTGTCATCAAGATATTATGGTACTGCCACAAAAACAGAAATACAGACCAATGGAACAATATAAAAAGTCGAGATAAATCCATGCACTTGTGGGCACCTTATCTTTGACAGAAGAGGCAAAAACATACAATAGAGGAAATACAGTCTCTTCAATAAATGATGCTGGGAAAATTGGGCAGCTACGTGTAAAAGAATGAAAAAATAACATTTTCTAACACCATATACAGAAATAAATTCAAAATGAACTAAAGACCTACAGGTAAGACCAGAAATTATAAAAAAATAAAAAACAATAAAAGTGAAGCTACCAAGCTAAAGAAAAATAATAATAAAGCACTTACATGCATGTCAAAAAAAAAAAAAAGCTCTTAAAGGAAAACATAGGGAGAACACTCTTTGACATAAATCATAGCAAGATCCTCTATGACCTACCTCCTTAGAGTAATAGAAATAAAAACAAAAATAAACACATGGGACATAATTAAACTTAAAAGCTTTATCACAACAAAAGAAACTATAAGAAAGGTGAAAAGACAACCTTCAGATTAGCAAATGAAACAACTGACAAAGATTTATCTCCAAATTATAAAAGCAGTTCATGCAGCTCAGTATGAGAAAAACAAACAACCCAATTAAAAAGTGGGCAGAAGACCTAAACAGATGGCTAATAAGGCCATGAAAAGATGCTCAACATTGCTCATTATTAGAGAAATGCAAATCAAAACTACAATGAGCTATCACCTCACACAGGTCAGAAAGGCCATCATCAAAAAATCTACACACAATAAATGCTGGAAAGGGTGTGGCAAAAAGGGAACCCTCTTGTACTGTTGGTGGGAATGCAAATTGATATAGTCACTATGAAGAACATTATGGAGATTTCTTTAAAAACTAGGAATAAAACTACTGTGTGTGCATGCATGCATTAGTGCGTTAGTTGCTCAGTCATGTCCAACTCTTTGCAACCCCATGGACTTTAGCCCACCAAGCTCCTATGTTCATGGAATTTTTTTCCAGGCAAGAATACTGGAGTGGGTAATTATTTCCTTCTTTAGGTGATCTCCCCAACCTAGGGATCTAATCCTGGTCTCCTGCTTTGGGAAGACCCAGTGGGACCCCAAAACTAGTGCTCTGTGACAATCTAGAGGGGTGGGGTGGGGAGGGAGGTGTCAGGGAAGTTTAAGAGAGAGGGGACATGTGTATGCCTCTGACTGATTCATGTTGATGTATGGCAGAAACCATCACAATAATATAATTATCTTCCAATTAAAAACAAAATAAAAATTTAAAAAAGAGCTGATGATTTTAAGCAACAGAGTTTCTTTTTATTAACCTTCCCCAAATGTACCCTGTAAATTTCCTCAAATAAGAGCATCAGTCTCATGACAATGTGTGTGTGTGTGTTTGAACTTGTGTGTTAGTCACCCAGTCAAGTCTGACTCTTTGTGACCCCTCAGACTGTAGCTCTCCAGGCTCCTATGTCCATGAAGTTCTCCAGGCCAGAATACTGGAGTGAATAGCCATTCCCTTCTCCAGAGAATCTTCCCAACCCAGGGACCAAACCTGAGTCTCTTGCATTGCAGGCAGATTCTTTTTATTGTCTGAGCCACCAGGGAACATGTTCTTCCCAGTTTTTGTAATCAACTGTACTATCTCCAACAACACATCATTCTAGTATGGCAAAGTGTAAATTTGAAAATAAGATCCTATTTTGTTCAGTCTTACTGGGTGGGGAATCACTTTCTAAATCCCTTTTCAATAATTCAAAAACAAGTTTTCTAATTTCAAAAGAAAAAAAAATGGCAACTTAACTGTTCAAACAAGATTTCTAATTTCAAAAGAAAAAATGGCAACTCTTCAATGTATAATGAGATTTTTAAAACTCTAGAAATACACTTCATATTTTTATTATTGTGTTTATTCTCATGCTGTTGCTGTTTGGTTGCTAAGTCATCTCCAACTCTTTGTGACTCCCTGGACTGTAGCACACCAGGCACCTTTGTCTTCCACTATCGCCTGGAGTTTGCTCAGATTCATGTCCACTGAGTCAGTGATGCTATCTAACCATCTCATCCTCTGCTGCCCCTTCTCTTTTAGCCTTCAATCTTTCCCAACACCTCTGCTGCCCCTTCTCTTTTAGCCTTCAGTCTTTCCCAACAACAACAAAAAAGGGGGGCTTTTTTTCAGTGAGTCAGTTTTTTGCATCAGATGGCCAAAGTATTGGAACTTCAGCTTCAGCAACAGTTGTTCCAGTGAATATCAGGGTTGATTTCTTTTAGGATTGATTGGTTTGATCTACTTGCTGTCCAAGAGATTCTCAAGAGTTTTCTCCAGCACTACAGTTTGAAAGCATAAATTCTTTGGTGTTCAGTTTTCTTTATCCTCCAACTCTCACATCCATACATGACTACTGGAAAAACCACAGCTCTGACTATATAGACCTTTGTCAGCAAATGATGTCTCTGCTTTTTAATACACCGTCTAGGTTTGTCATAACTTTTCTTCCAAGGAGCAAGCATCTTTAAATTTCATGGCTGTAGTCACTGTCAGCAGTGGAGCCCAAGAAAAAAAATATGTCATTGCTTCCACTTTTTCCCCATCTGTTTGCCATGAAGTCATGGAACTGGATGTCATGATCTTATTTTTTTAACGTTGAGTTTCAAGCCAGCTTTTTCACTCACTTCCTTCCCCCCTCATCAAGAGGCTCTTTAGTTCCACTTCACTTTTATTTTATTTGTATTTATCTCCATAGATCTCCATAATTGTGTAGTACTATTTGTGAGAATTTGGAGTCCTTTAGTGATCATTTTTTATACAGTTCATGGGGATCTCCTGGCAAGAATATTGTAGTGGTTTGCCATTCCCTCCTCCAGTGGACTACATTTTGTCAGAACTCTTCACTATAACCTGTCCATTTTGGGTGGCTATGATTCATAGCTTCATTGAGTTAAGCAAGCCCCTTTTCCATGACAAGGCTGTAATCCATGAAGGCCCATGAGAATGAGGATGAGAGAGGGCCAAAGGAGAATGAGATGGTTGGATAGAACCATTGACTCAATGAACATGGGTTTGAGCAAATTCTGGGAGATAGTGAAGGCAGGGAAGCTTGATGTGTCATAGTCCATGGGGTCGCAAAGTGTTGGACATGACAAATGTATTTTTTAGTAACATATAGTATATTATAGTAAGTTTACTTGGAGGATATCATCTGAACAGAAGCTCAGGAAGTGGAGTTAATATATTTGAAATCTTATAAATGAGTACAAGACAAATAAAATTTAGAAATTGTGGTGTTCAAATAGAAAGATAAATGTGAACCCATACTCTTTTCAAACTACATCATTTCTAATTTTGCCTCTAAAATGACTGAGAAAGGATGTCAGCCACTGTCTGTGCTCAGGTAAAGTTAACTGATGTTTGTTTCGGCTAAAAGAAAACTATACCTCTTTGGAAAGGGCTCTAGGCAGAAAAACTCAAGTTGAGGCAAGACATAAGTTTATTGCCAGAGTTAAGACTGATTCAAAAAATATTCTTCATAATGTTGGAATGGACAAAGGAGCTACTTAAAGAGACTTGTTCACCAAGTTCAAACCATTTAAGCAATACAAAAATAACAATACTAATAATGCCATGAAAATTCAGCTGCTCCTAGTGAGGTTTTAAAAGATCAACTACTGTCAGATATAGTAAACAGCAGGTATATAAGGATTTCTAATTTACAGAAATACTGCATGCTAATCAGTTTATGGTCATAAAGTGTCGTCAACAACTCCACGATTTGCTATCAGAGCCCAGACAGGAAAGAGGAAGAAGGATAATAGCGGAGGGCAACATCTTTCCCTCAAAGTGGTTTTATGTTCTGTGACTGCATTAAGAAGAAAGCCTCTCTCCACATTTGAGCTGCCCTTTGTTAAAGCACGAGGGTTTTGCCCTATACTTCATGCAGCTGTAACTACAGAGATATTTTCCCTGTTTTCCCTGCAGCATCTATAAATTCTCAGGCAGGGTCTCTGGAGTGAGAAGATAAATCTTCCTAGAAATAAATTCAGTGTTGTAAATGGTGTCCTTCTCCTTTAACCACTTGGTTTTAAGTAGAGGTTGCAGCTTTTCTGACATGATGGTTTTCTTTTCTTTTCTTTTTTTTTTGTTTAGTAATTATTTATCAAGTCATTTAAAAGTAACTGTAATAAGCTTATTATATATTAACATAGTATTACATATTAACATATAAGTGCATTTTAATGAAAACTAGCCATATTAAAAAATTAAGCTATGTATTAATTCGTTTAAAACAATTATAATAAAACTGGTATGTGTTAATATAAGAATATATTTTATTAACTTAACTATTTTCCTAGATAAAAATAGTCAGTGAGAAGAGGGGAATTGTTTTACATTTTCCAAATCACCTAATGTTTGGCTTAAAGAAAACAGCTGGGTTCTCACATATGCTTCTGCATGAATTCTGCCGGGATAGACTCTTTTGCTTGCAGTCTGTGAGGAAGAACCAGCCTCACACAGATAGTAGCTGGGAAAGGAAGGAGTATTCTAGTGGTCATTTAAGAAAAATGTATTCTTCTTTGATACTACAACTAATATAAGTGATAGTTTCTTTTTTTTTTTTTTGAACATGATGAGAATTTTATTTTATTTTTTAAATTTTAATTGGAAGCCAATTATTTTACAGTATTGTGGTGATTTTTGCCATACATTCACATGAATCAGCCATGGGTGTACATGTATTCCCCATCTTGACCCTCCCTCCCACCTCCCTCCCATCCCATCCCTCAGGGTCATCCCAGTGCACCAGCCCAGAGCACCCTGTCTCATGCATCTAACCTGGACTGGTGATCTATTTCACATATGATAATATACATGTTTCAATGATATTCTCTCAAATCATCCCACCCTTGCCTTCTCCCACAGAGTCCAAAAGTCTGTTCTTTACATCTGGGTCTCTTTTGCTGTCTGGCATATAGGGTCATTGTTACCATCTTTCTAAATTCTGTATATATGCATTAATATACTGTATTGGTGTTTTTCTTTCTTACTTACTTCACTCTGTATAATAGGCTCCAGTTTCATCCACCTCATTAGAACTGATTCAAATGCATTCTTTTTAATAGCTGAGTAATATTCCATGGTATATATGTACCAAAACTTTCTTATCCATTCAACTGCTGATGGACATCTAGGTTGCTGCCATGTCCTGGCTATTGTAAACAGTGCTGCGATAAACATTATGGTACACGTGTCTCTTTCAATTCTGGTTTCCTCGGTGTATGGCAGTTCTATTTCCAGTTTTTTAAGGAATCCCCACACTGTTCTCCATAGTGGCTGTACTAATTTGCATTCCCACCAACAGTGTAAGAAGGTTCCTTTTTCTCCACACCCTCTCTAGCATTTATTGTTTACAGACTTTTTGATAGTAGCCATTCTGACGGGCATGAGATGGTACCTCATTGTGGTTTTGATTTGCACTTCTCTGATAATGAGTGATGCTGAGCATCCTTTCATGTGTTTGTTAGCCATCTGTATGTCTTCTTTGGAGAAATGTGATTGACCAGTTTTCCCAGCACCACTTTTAGGTTGTTGTGTTTTCATTTTCATTCGTTTCTATATATATTTTGATTTCTTCTCTGGTTTCTTCTGTGATTTGTTGGTTATTCAGAAGTGTGTTGTTCAGCCTCCATATGTTTGTATTTTTAATATTTTTTTTCCTGTAGTTGATATCTAATCTTACCACATTGTGATCAGAAAAGATGTTTGAGATGATTTCAATTTTTTTTTTAATTTACTAAGGCCCAGGATGTGATCTATCCTAGAGAAGGTTCTGTGTGCATTTGAGAAAAAGGTGAAATTCATTGTTTTAGGGTGAGATGTCCTATAGATATCAATTAGGTCTAACTGGTACATTGTATCATTTAAAGTTTGTGTTTCCTTGCTAATTTTCTGTTTAGTTGATCTATCCATAGGTGTGAGTAGGGTATTAAAGTATCCCACTATTATTGTGTTACTGTTAATTTCCCCTTTCACATTTGTTAGCATTTGCCTTACATATTGTGGTGCTCCTATGTTGGGTGCATATATATTTATAATTGTTATATCTTCTTGAATTGATCCTTTGATCATTATGTAGTGTCCTTCTTTGTCTCTTTTCATGGCCTTTATTTCAAAGTCTATTTTATCTGATATGAGTATGCTACTCCTGCTTTCTTTTGGTCTCCATTTGCGTGAAATATCTTTCTCCAGCCCTTCGCTTTCAATCTGTGTGAGTCCCTAGGTTTGAGGTGGGTCTCTTGTAGACAACATATGTAGGAGTCTTGTTTTTGTATCCATTCAGCCAGTATTTGTCTTTTGGTTGGGGCATTGAATCCATTTACATTTAAGGTAATTATTGATAAGTATGATCCCGTTGCCATTTACTTTGTTGTTTTGGGTTTAAGTTTATAAACCTTTTCTTTGTTTCCTGGCTAGATAAGATCCTTTAGCATTTGTTGAAGAGCTAGTTTGGTGGTGCTGAATTCTCTGAGCTTTTGCTTGTCTGTAAATCTTTTGATTTCTCTTTCATATTTGAATGAGATCCTTGCTGGTTACGATAATCTGGGTTGTAGGTTTTTTTCTTTCATCACTTTAAGTATGTACTGCCATTCCTTTCTGGCTTGAAGAGTTTCTACTGAAAGATCAGCTGTTACCCTTATAGGGATCCCCTTGTGGGTTATTTGTTGTTTTATCCCTTGCTGCTTTTAATATTTGTTCTTTGTGTTTGATCTTTGTTAATTTGATTAATATGTGACTTGGGGTGTTTCACCTTGGGTTTATCCTGTTGGGGACTCTCTGGGATTCTTGGACTTGTATGACTATTTTCTTCCGCATTTTAGGGAAGTTTTCAACTATTATCTCCTCAAGAATTTTCTCATGGCCT
The DNA here is from genome assembly GCF_019320065.1 of Cervus canadensis. Lineage (NCBI taxonomy): Eukaryota > Metazoa > Chordata > Mammalia > Artiodactyla > Cervidae > Cervus > Cervus canadensis. The sequence goes on from NC_057415.1 coordinate 20,774,070, forward strand.
TTTTTTTTTTTTTGTCCTCTTCTTCTGGGACTCCTATGATTCAAATGTTGGGGTGTTTAACATTGTCCTAGAGGTCTCTGAGGTTGTCTTCATTTCTTTTAATTCTTTATTTTTTCCTCTCTGCTTCATTTATTTCCACCATTCTGTCATCCATCTCACTTATCCTATCTTCTGTCTCAGTTATTCTACTGTTGGTTCCCTCCAGAGTGCTTTTGATCTCAGTTATTGCATTATTCATTATTGATTGACTCTTTTTTATTTCTTCTAGGTCCTTGTTAAACTTTTCTTGCATCTTCTCAATCCTTGTCTCCAGACTATTTATCTGTAACTCCATTTTGTTTTCAAAATTTTGAATCATTTTTACTATCATTATTCTGAATTCTTTTTCAGCTAGACTCCCTATCTCCTCCTCTTTTGTTTGGTTTGGTGGGCTTTTATCACGTTTCTTTACATGCTGAATATTTCTCTGCCTTTTCATCTTGTTTAGGTTGCTGTGTTTGGGGTGGCCTTTCTGTATGCTGGAAGTTTGTGGTTCCTCTTTATTGTGGAGGTTCCTCCCAGTGGGTGGGGTTCAGCGAGTGGCTTGTCAAGGTTTCCTGGTTAGGGAAGCTTGCATCAGTGTTCTGGTAGGTGGAGCTGGATCTCTTCTCACTGGAGTGCAACGAAGTGTCCAGTAGTGAGTTTTGAGGTGTCTGTATGTTTGGTGTGACTTTTTGCCGCCTTTATTTTTGTGCTCAGGGTTATGTTCCTGCTTTGTTCGAGAATTAGCTTGGTATGCCTTGCTCTGAAACTTGTTGGCTCCTGGGTGGAGCATGGTTTCAGTGAAGGTATGGAGGCTTTTGGATGAGCTCTTGTTGATGAATGTTCCCTGGAGTCAGGAGTTTTCTGGTGTTCTCAAGTTTTGGATTTAATTTAAGCCTCTTGCCTCTGGCTTTCAATCTTATTCTTACAGTAGCGTCAAGACTTCTCCATCCATATAGCACTGATGATAAAACATCTAGGTTAATGGTGAAAAGATTTTCCACAGTGGGGGACACCCAGAGAGGTTCACAGAGTTATATGAAGAAGAGGGAGGAGGGAGATAGAGGTGACCAGGAGGAGAAGAGGGGAAATCAAAAGGGGAGAGAGAAATCTAGCCAGTAATCAATTTCTTATTTTCTCTCCACAGTCTGGAACACTCAGAGAGAGGTTCAGAGTTCCATAGAGAAGAAAAGAGGGGGGAGGGAGATAGAGGTGACCAAGAGGAGAGGTGGGGGAGTCAAAAGGAGAGAGACCAGTCTAACCTGTGATCAGTTCATTAAGTGTTCTCCACAGCCTGGAACACCCAAAGAGATTCACAGAGCTAAGTAGAGAAGCGAAGGGGGAGGGAGGAGATAGAGGTGACCTGGGGGAGAAAAAAGAGAGTCAAAAGGGGAGAGAGCAATCAAGCCAGTAATCACACTCCTAAGTAAAAATGGGTAGTGAAGATTGGATTCTTAAAGGTACAGAATTGATAACAAATACCAAAAAAACAAAGATTAACAATCTAGAGTGGAGGTTAGACTCTCAAAAATACAATATTAAAAAAACAAAATGAAATCACAAAATATATATATATGAAATTTGCTTTAAAAATAGGGTCTTTTTTTTTGCAAGGTAATAGTAGGTTTTAAAAATGAAAATTAAAGGAGTAATAAAAACTTAAAAATAAAAAAAAATTAAAAAATGATAATGGTAAAATATATCTAGGAATTTTCTCCGGAGCTGTTGAGGGCAGTGTGGGGTCAGTTCAGCTCCAGATCGTTCCTTGTTCCAGTTTATACTTCTTCTCAAGGTCTATAGGTCCCTTCCAATGTAGCCAGTGCTAACGACAGGGTTTTAATCTGTTGCACCATCTCTTCCAAAGCCATTCCCTCTTCTTTGTTTATTTTGTTTATTTTGGCTTCCTCTGTTTGCAAGTCTCTTCAGTATCTCACTTCGGCCGGTGACACAAGGGGGCGAAGGCGGTCACTTATTAGGCTCACTTGTTCAGTCGTGCTGTGGGGAGGGAGGAGCACTGCAAGCAAATCTCACTGGCGTGTGTGGGGAGTGCGCGCGGTGTCTGGGCCACACGGGGTTTGCCCCCACGCACGGCATGCGTGCTTTCCTGGTCTACACTGCTCAGGCTCCAGGTTGCTCTCCTGGGAACTGTCTAAGGCGGGCCTTGCGTTGCGTGCACTTCCCAGGTCTAAGCTGCTGAGGTTCAGGTTCTGTGGTACTCCACCAAGGCACAGACTCCTTTGGACCTGTGTTTTTTGCCCTTCCCAGGTCCGAGCGGCTCAGGCGACCAGGTGCTTGGAGATTGCACTCTCCCCAGGCAAGCGGTGCATCTTATCACCTCCCGGTCCCAGCCCCTTGGTTTCCTGGGTGCACAGTGTTATGCCCGATGTCCGAATCCCCGAGCGGGGAGAGAGAGAAGGCTTCCAAGACAATGCAACTCGCAAAAAGGGAAGTTTATTACTGCCTCGAGCCAGGGCTTTCTGCCACAAACATCACAGTGGTGCAGGGTCAGAAAAGCCCTGGCTCAAGCTTGGTACACAAATTTATAAGATATGCAAAAGCGGTTAGTAGCTGGCTTAAGCGGATTGGTTACATGTTTGCAAAGTAATTCTATCGGTACAGACTTTCGCGGGCTTTTCAGCTCTCCCTTTGTTCTTACTGGGCGCATATTGATTGGCTGGCTCCAGGTTACCTGATGGGGGTAGGGAATCTTACCATTTCGGGGGAAGCTAAAACTTAGGTTCAGGCCGCCCGTCACGGTATTAACTCTGGCAGCCTCACATTCCCCCCTGTCTTCTTGTTCCTGTAGAGGAATCCTTCTCTTCATCCTGAGCTACCATCTGATATTGCTGCCTCAATACCATAATCTGAATGGTATTTAGACGTTCTTTAATAAATGACATTAGCCGGTTTAAAATACAAGGGCCAAATGTGAGTGTTAATAATAGCACTATAAGCGGGCCCAGGAGGGTGGAAACTAAGGTGGTCAGCCAGGGGGAGCGTTGAAACCAAGACTCAAACCATCCCTGCTGGGCCTCCCGTTCCCTCTTTCGTTGCGCCAGCCCTTCTCTTACTTTTGCCATAGATTCTCTTACCACTCCTGTATGGTCTGCATAGAAACAACATTCTTCTCCCAGAGCCGCGCAGACCCCACCCTGTTGGAGAAAAATCAAGTCCAATCCTCTCCTATTCTGCAAGACCACCTCAGACAAGGAAGTCAGAGACTTCTCTAAGTGGCTGATTGATTCTTCTATGCGAGTTATATCTTCATCTATGGCGGCTCGTAGGGAAGAAAACCCTTGGCCTTGCAGAGATAGTGAAGCTATTCCTGTCCCTGCTCCTGCCAGCCCAAGACTGAACAAGGCTGCCATGGTGATCGCACTGATTGGCTCTCTCTTTTGTCTTGGCAATTCTCGGTCCCAATGTGAGTACATAACCTCTTCAGAGGGGTATAAGATTTTTGGCATTACAGCAACCAGAACACAGAATTCTTGACTCTGGTTAAAAACCTTCACATTTAAACATGGGGTTAGCCCAGTATGTGAACAAATCCACCAGCCCCCAACCTCTGGCACAATCCAATTTTTGCCATATAAGCGTAGGTTACTAATAGTCCGGGCACAGAGGGAAGTTTTATCACGTGGCACTGTGCCCAAACAGAGTCCCTGTCCCCAAACTTCATTCATTGTGAGACCAACCTTGCGTTCTTCCCATCGGCATGGGGGTGGGTTCTGGCCTGAAGATAAGTAGTAAGAGACATTGAGGCCTATGGCCTCATAGAAGGGGGGGTGAAGATTATAACAAAGCCAACAGGACTGGGTTGCATTAGGGTTGGTATGGTTTAAGACCGTAAAGGCTGCATTCACTAAGGCCCATAGGGGGTCCTGAATTGCTGAGCTAATGGTAACAGCCAGAGGGCCAGGGGTTTCTGTCAGTTTGCCTCTGAGGCTAGGGGTAGAGGAGATGTTAAATGTTCCTGGCAAGCTTGGTCTGAAGGGGGTTGGCTTGGGGGTCGCCTTGTGCCCCTGTAATGCTTTGACCAGATTGGGACCTAAACTATGTACCTGCACCGGCTCAATAACCTGTTTAATGATTAAAAGCTCGCCTGGGTAGGGGCCGGGCCAATTTACGTGGAGCTGAAAACCCCAAGTCAGTCCTGAGGTCCAGCGGTTTTCTTTCTTCGCCCGTTCCTGGTTAAATCGTACTCGTACCTGAGGCCCCTGGTGTCTACGGTCCTTGAAGGTGAAGCTAACTAGATCTCTGTTTCCGACATCCCACCTCTGGGGTCCATCACAAGAGGTCACACAACTCCAGCTCCTGCAATAATAGCTTTCTATGTCACTACAGGTTTTTTAGTTATTTTTTACATAGCCCGGGCAAGCCCAAAACCCCAACCTATGGTTTTTTATCTCATCCCTATAGTACTTATCATGGAGACCGTCCTGCTTTGCGAAGAGGCTTGAGAGGTCGAAGTTCAGGTCCGGCCACCAGGTGTTTGGAGGGTGGATTCCTGAGGTCTCATTGAGCAGCTCATGAGTTTGCCCGTCGTTGAGTTTCCATGTGATCTTAGCAGGTTGATGGGGGTTATGACTGGTCGCTCCTGGGTCTATGAGAGCTGCCATCAGCAGGAGAATTAGGAGGTCTCCCAGCGGACAAGTTTCAGTTTCAAAGGATTTGACGGGTGAGGACTCGCCTTCCATTCTGCTCGCGCTTTTTCCTGTTCTTCCGATGTGGCTTGCCGCACGTGATTGCAATGAACCCAGGGTCCAATCCCGTCGACCTTGACAGCGGTAGGAGTGGTAAGGAGAACAACATAAGGGCCTTTCCATCTAGGTTCTAATACTTTAGATTGGTGTCGTTTTACCCAAACCCAATCACCTGGGCCAATATTATGTGAGGGGAGGGCCCTCTTGTTTTGGCCCTCATGTATCTCTCGAATCAATTTCCAAACATGGTTATGCACCTTACTTAATGCTATCAGAGTTTGCTGGAATTGTCCCAAAGTAGGGGGTGGCAGATATTTTCCTTCGAAAATAGGATACACAGGAGGGGGTCTTCCATACAGAATCTCAAAAGGAGTAAGATTCAGCTTATAAGGGGTGTTACGTGCCCGAAAGAGTGCAAAGGGGAGGAGGGTCACCCAGTCCCCGCCAGTCTCTATTGCCAACTTTGTCAAAGTTTCTTTTAGGGTCCGATTTATTCTCTCAACCTGTCCTGAGCTCTGGGGATTATATTCGCAATGTAACTTCCATTTCGTCCCCAGAGCTTGGGCCAGCCCTTGTACAATCTGGCTCACAAAGGCAGGTCCATTATCAGAGCCCATAGTCACTGGCAGCCCATACCTAGGCACTATCTCCTCTAAGATCTTTTTAGCAACCACTATTGCTGTCTCTCCCTTAGTGGGGAAAGCTTCCACCCACCCCGAGAAGGTATCTACCAGTACCAACAGATAGCGGTACCCATACTTGCCTGGCCTTACCTCGGTGAAATCTATCTCCCAATGTTGCCCTGGCTTTTCCCCTCGGTACCTCGTTCCCGAGTGCTGCTTCTTCTCTGCCCTCATCAGCTGGCACGCTTTGCAGGCTTGAATTATCTCTCGTACAGTTACATTTTGACGAGGGAACCTCAGGCAGGCCATCTGGAGAAGTGTTAGGGTCTTTTTTTCTCCCAAGTGTGTAGTTGTGTGCAGGTGTTCACACAGGTGACGACCCAGGGAGGCAGGCAAGATCAGGTTGTTGTTTTGGTCTCGGTACCATCCATCTTGGTCATCTTTCTGGAGGGTGGTATCCTTGTTGATCCAGGCGAGATCGGGGAGGGAATATTCGGGAACTGGTGGCAAGGTCCCCATACCAGGGGGTGGAAGTCCCACGGCTAATATGGGGGCGGCATAGTCCCGGCTAGCCGCTTCTCGAGCGGCCGCATCAGCAGCACGATTGCCCAGCGCCTTAGGGTCTTCTCCCTTCTGGTGACCGGGGACATGTACTATAGCTACTGCCCGGGGTAGTTGGACAGCTTCCAAGAGCCTGCGAATCTCAGGCAGATTTTTGACCTCTTTTCCCTCAGCTGTCCGAAATCCCCTTTCTTGGTATATGGGACCTTGAATATGGGCAGTGCTGAAAGCATATCGGCTGTCAGTAAAAATGGTGACTCTCTTCCCTTTGGCTTGCTCCAGAGCCTGTATTAGGGCAATCAATTCTGCTTTTTGTGCAGAAGTGTTTGGGGGTAGTGTCTCAGCCCATATCGTCTGCCCTGAATCATCAACTATGGCTGCTCCCGCCTTCCTTTGCCCATCTTTCACATAACTGCTCCCATCGGTGAACCATACTAGCTCACTGTTGCTTAGGGGTACATCAGTTAAGTCTTTTCGTGCCGCCAGGGCCTCAGCCAGTATCTCACTGCAATCATGGAGAGGGCTGTCCTTCTCTGGGTTGGGTAGGAGCGTGGCCGGATTTAGGAAGCAAGGGGTCTGAAAACGCACCCGTGGGGCATCGAGTAGCAAGGCCTGGTAGTGTGTCAAGCGGGCATTGGAGATCCACCTACCCGGCGGCTGCTTTAAAACCCCTTCCACGGCGTGGGGGGTGTAAACCGAGAGTTGCTGTCCATACGTCAACTTGTCAGCGTCGCGGACGAGGAGGGCTGTAGCTGCAATGATGCGAAGGCAAGGGGGCCACCCAGCGGCCACCGGGTCTAATCGCTTCGAAAGGTATGCTACCGGCCGCTTCCATGGTCCCCATTGTTGAGTCAAGACCCCCTTTCCTATTCCTTGCTTTTCATCTATAAACAGCTGGAATGGCTTATTTGGGTTAGGCAGGGCAAGGGCTGGGGCTTCTAGTAGGGCCCGTCTGAGTGTCTGGAAAGCCTGTTTCATTGGCTCAGTCCAAGTCCACTTTGGGGTCTCTTTACTTCCCTCATATAAGGGCCGGGCCTTCTCAGCAAACCCCATAATCCACAGTCTGCAATATCCAACAGTCCCCAGAAACTCTCTCACCTGGCGGGGGTTTTTGGGCTCTGGTATCTGCAATATTGTTTCTTTCATGGCCTGGGTTAGCCACCTTTGCCCCTGCCTGATCTTATACCCCAAATAGGTGACCTCTTGCCGGGCTATTTGTGCCTTCTTTGCGCTAGCGCGATACCCCAAGATGCCTAGGGTCTGTAATAGGTCCCCAGTGGCACGGCTGCAAGCTTCCTCTGTGGTTCCAGCCAACATAAGGTCATCTACATATTGTAGCAGAATGACCTCTGGGTGGCAAGCCCGATATTCGTAGAGGTCCTCACTCAGAGCCTCATTAAACAAGGTAGGGGAGTTCTTGAACCCCTGTGGGAGGCGGGTCCAAGTTAATTGTACTACTGGTTGGCCCTCCTCCTCAGTCCACTCAAAGGCAAATATCTCTTGGCTCTGGACTGCCAGGGGTAGGCTGAAAAAGGCATCCTTCAAGTCCAGCACAGTGTACCAAGTGTACTCAGGCAGTAAACTGCTCAGGAGGGTATACGGGTTAGGGACAGTTGGGTGTATGTCACTCACCCGTTTGTTGACTTCTCGCAGGTCTTGGACAGGTCTGTAATCTGTCCCCCCTAGCTTCTTCACCGGCAGTAAGGGGGTGTTCCAAGGGGATCGGCATCGCCTGAGAATTCCGGCCTCCATGAGCCGTCGAATGTGGGGAGTGATCCCCCGCCGAGCTTCTTGGCTCATAGGGTACTGTCTCACCCTCACAGGAACTGCCTCGGCCTTTAGCTCGATGACGACCGGATGTCTCTGTTTAGCTAGTCCCATTCCTGCTGTTTCTGCCCATGCCAATGGATATTTATGGACCCACGGTTGTACATCTAGTGCTATGGTCTCTGAGGGCTTAGGCGCAAAAAGTCTGTATTCATCCCTTAAGGCTAGGGACAAGACATGTATCGGTTGTCCAAGTCCATCCGTGACTGACATTCCCCCTGGGTCAAAATGGATCTGAGCATTAACTTTAGTCAACAAGTCTCTTCCAAGTAGAGGGGCTGGGCATTCTGGTATCACCAAAAACGAATGGGACACCTGGTGGGTCCCTAGATTTACTTTCCGTTCTGTGGTCCAACAATATCTTTTTGTCCCCGTGGCTCCTTGCACTAAGCTGGCTTTCTTAGACATTGGTCCCAGTTTTTGATTTAAAACAGAGTGTTGGGCGCCAGTATCCACCATGAAGCCAACGGGTTTCCCCTCCACATGTATGGTTACCCAGGACTCGGGGAGGGGTGCCGAGTCTCGACTCCCCTAGTCACTGTCTTCCCCCGCATATAGAACTCGAGTTCCGGGGGGGGTTTTCTCTCTCTGGGTCATTCCTCTCCTTGAGTCCCTCTTAGGGCACTCGTTTTTCCAGTGCCCCTGTTCTTTGCAGTAGGCGCACTGATCCTTCTTTAGGGCCTGCCTTTTTGGTTTTTCTTTTTCTCCCGTCCGGGGGTCTCGAGGTTCCCTCAATTCTGTTCCGGCCTTTAACCCCGCAAAAAGAATCTGGGCTAGCTCCTTCTGGTTCTTCCGGTTTTCCCTCGCCCTATGTTCCCTCTCTTCTTTCCTGATCTTTTCCGCTAATTCCCTTTCCTCCCACCGAATTCGCTCTTCCCTTTCTTCTGGGGTCTCCCTATTATTGAATACCTTTTCAGCTACTTTCAGTAAATCCTGTATTGTCTGTTCTCCCAATCCCTCTACCTTTTGTAATTTCTTCCTAATATCTGGGGCTGCCTGATTCACAAACGCTAACAAAACTGCAGCGCGTGACTCCTCAGCCTGGGGGTCCATAGGTGTATATTGCCTGAAAGCTTCCATCAGCCTCTCTAGGAAGGCTGCCGGGCTTTCAGTGGGCTCTTGCCTTACTAAATTTACCTTTGCCAGATTTGTCGGCTTTCTTGCTGCAGCCCGCAGGCCAGCCATTAGAGTCTGGCGGTACACTCGGAGACGCTCCCTACCTTCCGCCCGCTCAAAATCCCAGTTAGGCCGCAACAGAGGAAACCCCTCGTCCACAAGATGAGGCTGGGCGGTTGGCCTCCCGTCGACCCCTGGTACCCGTTTCCGCGCCTCTGCCAGAATTCGCTCCCGTTCTTCCGTGGTGAAGAGCACCTGCAACAGCTGCTGACAATCATCCCAGGTGGGATTATGAGTAAACAAAATGGAATCTAAGAGGTC